>NW_013666618.1:0-22281 GCF_000517525.1 Limulus polyphemus | reverse complement strand
AGTCCTGAGGAACAGGTCTCCAGAGACAGTGCAACAGGTAAACCACATTTCCTAATTTTTAAAAGCAAACTGATCTGGCAAAATCCCCTTTAGCTTTACTAATGATAGTCCATGAATAGCGGGCCATTAGAAATATCGTAATATGATATCACCATCGAGAATTGTGTACAGATGGTCTTATGGAACACCTCATCTCAACAGAGCCCATTGCAACCAGGAACTGATATAAAGGTTGCTAGTGCAGAATTTAAATACAAGCATACCCAACTGGGCAACACTCGCCACTGAATGGGATCCAAAAGAAATCAAAAGGGACCCTAGAATAGAAAAGAACAATAACTGTAAGACAGATAACACGTTACTCACCTAGTACTCATCTAGTAGAGGTAGTCAATACAGCCACAGGAGGAAGATGAAATCCCATCGAAGAGGAACTGCCAGATCGTGAAGGTAATGAGATATGAATGTGTCCGGAGAAGTCCACATACCACCACACAAAATATCTTCAAGAGAACAGTTCAACCAAACAGTCAAAGACATCAAAAAGTGTCGATTCTGGTGAGAGGTGATGTGGAGCATATTGCCCGAATAGGCAATATGAATTAACTTCTGAAGCCATCTGGTTAAAGTAACAGGTGATAAATCCCTGGACACTGCAGGATCCCAATGAATAAAAAGTCTGTTCCTACGGCTTCAAAATGGTTCCGTACGAGCCATATAACATCTGAGTACCCTGACGGGACATAACAAATGATCTGGCTCTACTGTAAAGATGAGAAATGCCAGGTAAATGAATAGGAGAAAAAGAT
This sequence comes from Limulus polyphemus, assembly GCF_000517525.1. Taxonomy (NCBI): domain Eukaryota; kingdom Metazoa; phylum Arthropoda; class Merostomata; order Xiphosura; family Limulidae; genus Limulus; species Limulus polyphemus. The sequence goes on along the minus strand of NW_013666618.1, from coordinate 21,472 downwards.
TTGTTTCCTTCTCTGGAAGCAAGAGTTCTTGGAATAAATGATCTGTCAGGATAGAGCAAAACGTAGGTAGAATGATAGACAGTCTGCTGAACATGAATGGAAAATAAATCAGAACAACGGCATCCAGAAGCTAACAGCAATAAAAAAATAAACTTTGAGGGAAAGGTGATATAATGAACAGGAGGCCATGGATTCGAAGGGATGATGTGATAAAGCATGTAAAACAACCCTAAAGTCCCAATTAGGCAGTTGAAAAGGTTGTTTGGGTCGGAGAATATGAAAAGAACATAAGAGATAGAATAATACAGGGGAGTCAAAAACCTTCTGATATTTAGTATATTGATAAGTAGTTGCTAAGGGAGCTTTATATAAAGCAATGGTGGAAGAAGCAAGACCTTTTTCAAAAATCCATGTCAAAAAACATGATATCATGGAGACAGTTGGACAAAGGGGGTTGAAAGTTCTTCTCAGACACTACTGATAATAAGTAGTCCATTTCTGCTGATAGATTGCCAAAATATGTCACCAGAGGGATTTTGTCAAATAAACGTAAACTTTAGAAGTTAAATTCCTATTACGTGCAAAGGACTACATAACTTCCATGCATGAAGATTGAGTCATCAAACATTGGACCGAGATTGTCTCAATAAGAATGGGTGAAGAGGTAGAGGTGACATTCTTGAAGCAACTGTAGAAGAGGAAACGATGTCTGAACTGGCCCAAAAAGGTGCAATCAAGAGAACCTGACAAGGTGTGGAATGATTCATAGACAAGACTCTGGGTAAGAAACGTATAGGTGGAAAGGCATACAGATGTAGTCCCGTCCAGTCTTGACTTAAAGCATCTATCTTCAGGAATTACAGATGAGGAAAAGGAGATCAGAACAATGGTATCCATGCATTCCAATGGGTTTCAAGAGCGTCGATCATTGGTGCTCTAAACTGAGAACAAATCCATTGAAAAACCTCTTGATGTAACATCCATTCTGTAGGAAGAATTTCATTGGGTTGAGAAAGATTATCTGCAATCAAATTCATGACTCCTGGTACAAGGCAGGCCAAAACATGCATGTTATGGAAATGAGCCCAATACAGAAGATCCAAAACCTGGAAACAGAGATCCTGAGAATGAGTACCTTCCTGACGAGAAAGATAAAGAGACCACTGTGGAGTTGTCTGAGTGAATCATGACTATTTTCCCGATCAAGATAGGAAGACCTTGAATCATTGCTCGATGTACTGCAAGAAGTTCCAGAATGTTGATATGCAGGGTAGATTCGGAGTCCATCCAAACACCCTGGAATTCCTGTCCCCGAAGAAAAGCACCCCATCCGTGAAGAGATGGATATTTGGCTGAAGAAGTGGTAGCTAAACCCCAATAGTCATGTTGTTCCTGTCTAACCACCACTGGAGATCTGCAGTCTTGTTCTTGAATGGTTGCCGAGGGAAGTCGAGTGGGGTATATAAAAACTGGAGCAAGCAAACACAATGTTAGATGGCAAAATTGAAGATCGAGAAATAGCTATTGGAGTCAACAGAGGTATTTATGTTCTGGAAAGTGCATGTATTCCAGTTACCAAAGCAGAATTTGTAATCTTGTTGTTGCAAATAGTGTATTAATTACAATTTAAAAAAGATTGAGAAAGTGGGATCAAAGTAACATGACAATATTTTTTAAACGTTTACTATAACATAGTATGCAGTCCGGTAAAATCTACAAATTTTGTCATAAGAAGTTTAAAAAATCAAAATAGGTAAACTGGTAAAGCATACCTGTAGGAGCCAATGGGACTCCCTGAATATATGTCATCTCCACAGATGGCCGTTCTTCTATAGGAATAGCACCACCATCTCTTAAACTTAAATCAACAGTACTGACTGGTAAGGCTACGTAGAATGGTATTTTGTGATATTTAGCACAAACAGCAATTTGGTATGTTCCTATCTTATTAGCTGTGTCTCCATTGGCTACAACTCTATCTGCCCCAACAACCACTGCAGACACTTCTTTACTTTTCATCAGTGCAGCCACCATGCTGTCACATATCAAAGTAGAAGGAATTTTGTCGTGCATAAGTTCAAATGCTGTAAGTCGGGCTCCCTGGTTGTACGGCCTAGTTTCTGTGCAATATACATGGGCAAGCATTCCTCGAAGGTGGAGAGATCGTATTACCCCTGTAAAAAATGTTTTGTACCTTTCTCTTTCTTTTTTAGTAAAACAATTCATGAATTATATTAAGTTTTTCAAGCACAGCCTAGATATTTAAGGATAGCAGAACATATTGGACCATGTATTGATTGCAATCAAACTTGATAACAAAGATCTTTAACAATGCTTTTTGAAAATTTTAAAGACATACTTACAAGAAAGTATACTTTATATGTAAGAGTATACTATAAATTTAGTTTAAAATAAAACAAAACATAATTTCTTGTACTTTAAGTTTAAGTCCAATAACTCTGGTTCAAGCTTTTTTAGAATCTTGCACACAAAACCTTCATACTCTGGTTGTACTCACAATGTACATATTAAGTCAGTTTTGAAATTCATTTTGTTTAGCTAAGCATTAACATGAAGTTAATAAAATAATAAGCACTGATCAAATTCTTCTCAAAAGTCTTTTTTTTTAACTAGGTTTAACTGTTTCTTTATAACTTGGTAAAACTTCATTATCTTTCTTTGCATATTATTATAACAAGTATAAGGAAAAATTTATCATTAACTAAAAAAGCTCTGTAGTGCTGGTTACTGAACTTGAAAAAGGAACCAAACAAGATACTGATGGAAGTGGATTTATCACTTGATAGGCTGATGATCAAATAGCAGACTCAGCTGTCTTGACTTTACATGGAGAATAAAATCCCTATGTTACTGGCTTCCAAACTTTGTCAACTGAAAGTTTGGTGTTTGAATAGAACCTCAGCTTTCATCATTATACCTTTCCTTTAGTTAACTTTAGAATACTATTTTTATGACTATTTTACAATAGAGTAATATTTTACAGTTAGAAATTTTGGTTCTATTTGTTTGACAGTGAGGAAGTCAGTAATGTAGAGATTTTATTTTCTATGTAAAGTTGATCAAGTGATATGTCTACTTCCATCCCTATCTTGTTTGGTTCTTTTTTCAAATTCAGTAGCCAGCAACATAGCTTTATTATTTAGCAATAACTTTTCCTTATACTTGTTTACTTTTTTGGGTTACTAGATTATATTAAGTGTATTCTATAGCTTTATAAATTTTGCACATAATAATAATAAAATAGGCAGTCAAAGATTGTGAAGACTGTTTTGCTCTATCAAATGATGATAAAATTATAGATACTGCTAGAACTAGGTAGGCACTAAGCTTGTTGAAAAAAGATGATGAAGAACAAAAATAAGATATCTTGGATTTGGCTATTCATTAATAAAAAAAATTGGCTGGAAATGTAAAAATTAATAGCAAGGAATAGGTTGGCTCATTGGATAGAAGAAAGCACAGGATTGTTATAAATGGAATTTAAGCTGGATTAATGTCATAAGTAAGGTACCACAAGGCTCAGTGTTGGGACCTTTGCTGTTCTTGATTTATATCACTGATATATATGAAGGAATGGTCAACAAGTTACTTAAGTTTGCTTTTGATATTAAGGTTTTGTTAGCTGTGAAGAAGATACTGCTTTTATACTGAAAGATTTAAATTAGTTGACAAGTTGGGCAAATAAATGGAATATGGTTTTTAATTATAATAAATGCAAGGTAATGCATGCAAGTTATTAAAAATTTGAAATGTAAGTATAATACTGATGGGAAAAACCTTAACAGTGTTATGGAAAAAACATTTCTTGGCATTTTGGTTGCTCAGTCTCTTAAACCATCCAATCAAAGAGCTGTTGCTAGTGGTAGGGTAAATACAATTTTAGGTTTGTACCTACAGAAATAGTGAATGCAAGTCTAAAGAGGTTATAATTTCCTTACATTAGGAAGGATCTTGAATTGTTAGGAAGGGTTCAGAGGAGGGCTACTAGGATGATAGAAAGGCTGTCATACAAGGACAGGATAGGATCTCTGAAACTGACTCCTTTAAAAAAAAAAGAATAGTTAGAAGTGTTATGACTGAGGTGTTTGAGATAGTGATAGTGGCAATGCATCATCTTTTTCACACTTAATGGTGAGAATAGTAGGATTCAAGGACAAAAATACAAATTATGTAAGGCTAGGAGTCATCTTCAGCTAAAACAATTTGATTATTTTAATATTGTGATTGGTCTTTCAGATGAGTAGACACAGCAAACTTAAGGGAGTTTAAAAAAAGGCTTGATGAATATTTAAATGGTAGGAGCTGGCTTTGAGTTTGGTTTTTAGTAGATTGGATGGCATAGATGGACCATTCCTTTTGTTCTTAAATTTTATTTTATTTGTAGTTGTATTGAGGATGCTGAGGAGTACAGAATGACTTAATAGAATTTGTAACTCAGATAAATATTTGGCAAATGACTTACAACTATAGCAAGTACAAGGTAATATATTTGGGTTATCATAACTTGGGTCACATATTATAAAGATGGGAACTCACTCAGTAGTGTGGCTGAAGAAAAAAATCTTGACATATTGATGGATAAGTCGTTTAAACCAATATGCAGTGTTCTGTTGCTAATAATAAACCTAACATAAATTTAGGGTGTATTCATAAACATTGATTATACATGAAGTTATGTGATTATCTTACTGTACAAAATTAACAAATCACTAATTAGGCCTCTCTTGGAATTCTGTGTAAATTTTGATTGCATTTCTTAAAGGGTAAGGTTTTATTGGAAAGGATTCACAGGAGGATAACTAAAATGATTTTGGGAATGGAAAGGTTATCTTATGGATATGTTAAGATATTTTATTATTTATGAAGAAAAGAAGGGTAAGAGGTAATCTTGTTGAAGTTACAAAGTTATCTATGGGATTGATAGGATAGAGACCTCTGGTTTCTTTGTGATGCATAATGAAAAATAAAGGGATGAGAGAACACAAGTTTAAGATTTGGAAGAAAAGACAGATTATGTTACAGTTTTACTTTCTAATAGTGAGATTGACTTACAGAATTAGTTGTCATAATTTATTAAGGGGATAATCAATGATATACTGAAAAATAAAGGTGGGTTTAAATTTTTACTTTTCTCAAGGGTGGGTGTGCAAAGAAACCTTGAAGAACCAAAGTGAACCTTGTTATCCGTATGTTATGTTACAAAACTAAAGATTTTGATTGCTTTGAAGCAATTATTAGACTTAGTCACAATATTAAAAATAATCCAGGGAGTGAAATAAAGTACCCAGTGCCAAATGCTCCTAAAAATCCATTCAGGAACATAAAAATTTAAAAGGATGTGCTGAAATAGCACAGAAAATTTTACTGTGATCTTCTCTTGCTAGATATAACAACATCGTAGTTTCTAGCCAATATAAAAAATGGTGTATTCTGAACATAAGATCAACATTTTGTATTTTTATACCATGAATGTATGACTTTGTGGCCTGAAACCACTGCAGACTGGGGTGGACTGACCATACAGCTAGATATGATGTGGACTGAGAGCCCATGGTGGTAGGGACCTGTAGACCAGTCTAATAAAAAATTGTTATAAAAAAAAAAATTATATCAGATAAAAAGTTTAACATGGAAATTTACTTTTGCTTTTGAAAAATTGTGTGTTTGGCACGTCAATTAACCCTTTAAGCACTGTAGTGCACTATATAATGCATTTACAGTCATTGCATTTACAAAAATACGTGTTTAAATTTGTTCTTACATTTATATAATTAAAATCAACCCAACATTATTCTTCAAAATTACCAAATTGTCTTTTATTTAGATTATAATTTTTTTTTAATTTAAGATACATCAGATTGTTGTTCTCCATTCTAAAAGTATAAGTTTCTAATTGTAACTGTTATTGTGCATTTGACATTTGTAATTTAATTTTATTATTTTCATGATGTTTTTGCTAATCATTTTGATTATGAGTAATTACTTTATTTTTGAAAAATAACAGAAATGGATGAAACTGTAAGAAAATATATACACAAAAGTGGTGATCAGAAACACAAACAAAAACAAGAAGAGATAAAAAATTTAAACTTTGCCTAAAATTAGCATTTTTTGAAAATAATCAAAGAAAAGGATACTGATTTAAGTGCAGGTACTTACAATATATCTGCTACATAGATTGAAGAAAAAACTGATATTACTGTTTTACAGTCACCATACCCATCAGATCAACCAAAGACCACTAAACCTTCTCCTGCAAAAATTTTTAAGATTCAATCCTCAAATGCTCCAATAGAAAGTGTTGGTAGTAGTAATAGTTTGTTGATTGAACAAGAAAATGAAAATACCATTATACAAACACAAGAATCACCTGTAAAAGTTTCCTGCTCAAATGTCCCAGAACTAAGTGTGTCTTCTCATTCAACAAATGATTTTTTTAAAAAGCCTAAAAATATTACAAAAGAAAACTTCTGGAATTTTCATCCACATCAACAAACTAAAGATATACCTTACAATAGCAGAGTGGTTTACATTCGCAAAGATATTCATGGTAATGACGTCAAGCTCTCCTGGGTGACCTATAACAGAGAGAAAAAGAGTTTGCATTTGATGTTTACATCTGAAAGAAATCATGGTAATCAACTGATAATAGGGTGGTCAGACTGGAGACACATCATACCAAGATTATCTGGGCATGAAAAATCACTATGTCATCAGGACTCAACACAAGTTTATTTCGTGCACCTCCAAGAAAGAACGGTTGAGCACAGATTGTGACATGTTAGTCCAACAGGGCCAAATGCTTCAAAGGCGAGCAGTCCTGAGTGATATTATGGAAATTATTTTCTTCATTGTGGATTTCAAACTTTGTCGTATCGAAGCAAATATTCAGAAGCAGCAGCACATTGTTTGATGAAGACCATTTTAAAAATCGTGAAAATTTCTTAGAAGCAGTTAAATTGGTGTTAGAATATAATCCAGCTCTGAAAGGTATCACACAGAAGGCAAAAAAGCATGACCCATCAAAGAGGAGTAGAGGAAAAGTGGTTGCATTCATAAGCAAAACAACTATCACGAAACTTTTCAATTTTACTGGAAATATGATCAAAGATATTGTGGCTATGCAAGCTAAATAGGCTAGAATTTATTCATTACAAATGGATTGTACACAAGATATCTCTTCTCATTACCAGCGTGCCTTTGTTCTCAGATATGTTGTAGATGACCAGGCCAAGGAAAGACTTCTGCACCTTCTTGATGTAACAGACTATGGTGGGAAAAGCTTATATTCACTCAAAAGGAAATCTTAAATGATGTAGGACTTGATCTTTAACACTGCATTGGAGACTCACTTGATGGGGCTGCTAATATGAGTGGTGCATACAATGGCTTACAAGCACTAACGATAGAAGTATATGTCCACACTTGGTGCTATGCCCATGTTCTGCAAGTAGTGCCTGTATTGCAGCAGTTACCCTTTTCGAATTCTCAATGAATTGCTTAAGTTTTTTTTAAAGAATCATACAAAAGGATGCATGTCTGGGAGGATGAAATGAAGTCTTTTAAGTTAGGACATGGTAAGCATCAAAAGCTTGACACTCTTAGTCAAACAAGGTAGTCCAGTAGAATGGGAGCACTTTGAAAAAGATTTGGCAGTTATGGAAATTATTCGAATGAGATGCTTTCTGATCTTCTCAAAGTCTTGAAACGAGTCAGTGAATCCGGTAATTTCGGTCAGTCGGTGCTATATAATGCTAAAAATCTGTATGAAAACATGACCAAATTTGAAATAGTTTTGATGACTTTTATCTATATCAGAATGTTTGACATTACAACTCCTGTTTCTGACTATTTTCAATCACCTGGGCTTGACCTTCTTCAAGTATGGCATATAATAGATGATGCTACTTTCCATTTCAAAAATATTTCTAGAGATTTTGACAATTTATTTGAAACTACATCTACATTCATAGACCTAGTCAATGAAAAAGTTGCAGAAGAAGAAATTGTAATATAAAAGGTTTTCCCAAAAAATAAGAACTGCTGTTGTCCAAGATGCAAAAACAAATTTTAATATATCCTGCCACAATGTAGTTCTGAAACATTTGATGAATAGATTTGCTTCTCACAAAGGTCTATACAAAAAAATTTCATGTTTGATTCCAATCAATTTGAAGAAATATTGCTGAATCAGAGAAAGTTGATCTTTGAAAAATCAAATCAAGCAATTCCAGATATTGATTCTATTTCACTGCATGAAGAGTTGGTGTTATTTGCTTCAAACTATAAACACTTGAAAAGAAGCTTTCATGAAAGTGTTGTCACAAAAACAAAAGATGATGTATTGGATGAAATTGAACCTCAACCACATCTGCTTGTGAAAGAAGCTGTTTGTAGAACTTGTTTTTCATGTGCATTTAAACTTTTATGCAGTTATAAGTTGTGTTCTACTGCCTATTAAAACTTGTATGAGGCATACAAATATATCATAACACTTAGTGTTACTCAATGTTTATGTGAGAGATGTTTTTCCAAATTGAAGATTCTAAAAACTCACTTAAGAGCATCAACAACACAACAAAACTTGGAGGCACTGATACTCATTGCAGTCGAAAAAACATTTCTATCAACTTAAGGAACAACAAAGACTGTATAATCAATAAATATGTGTCTACAACAAAAGAGCTAAGCTCTTTGCTCCTTGCATAATTATTTTGTTTGTTTTGACATCTAGAAGTTTCTTTTTATTTACTTTAATAATAAAAATATTTTTGTTTGTCTGTTGCATTTTTTTTTTATTTTAGGGGAGCTATGATTATATTGTCTATTAAGTCAATCACTTGGCTGATTTTTACTAATTTCCCAAACAAATTATTATCATAATCACTTTAAGTATCATAACCAGGCTCAGACTAATATAAGTATCAATAAAATAACACAGCTATCCTAAAGCCAATCAGAAAATATAAGTCATAGCAATATTTGTCACGACTTAATTGAAAATTGGATATTTAGCTTTCTCTTTCTCTCTAGGTATCATGCCCATCTAAGGCATTGGTGAGCATAGTCTAAGACTGATCCCTGTCTCCCATTGCTCTTATCATTTCTATAGTGGTAATTCCTAGTCCCTAGACAACTGTTGATAGCAGCATCTCTCCTTTACTCTTCTTTCATGGGATTTTTCCTGTCATAATGATGTTTTCAATCTTTCCTTTTCTCATGATCTGTCCTACAAAACTCCAGTGTCTCTTTGTTAAATTTTCCCACAACATTTGTTTTGTCTTGGGCTTCTTTAGAAAGACTTCCATCTTAGGAACCACATTTTTACTGCATCGATGTGTTTCTTTATTGATTGTTGGTAATACTGTCTAACATTCGGAACCATAAAGAATGACTGGATGAACATAGCACTGTAGAACTTTCAGTCATGTTTCAATTCTCAATTTCTTGTTGTTGGTGAATATGGTCTTCATCTTTAGAAATGCTTCTTTTCCCAATCATATTTGCCTTTTGATTTCGTGATCACATTTTCCATCTGATGATATGCAGCTTCTAAGATATTGAAATTTATTTACCTGCTGATTGTTTCATTCCCAATGGTTAATCTAGATTCTGGTATTTCCTTCTTCTTAGTGATCACCATACATTCAGTCTCCTTGCAGTTGATGGTCAGTCCTTTTCTCATACTTTCCATTACAACTTTACTGAGGATGTTCTGTAGATCTTCTTTCATACCAGCAATATATACAGTATTATCTGCACATCTTAAATTGTTTACATTTTTCCCCACCAACCATGACCCTATGAATATCATTTTACTGTATAGATTGAATAGATCTGGTGAGAAAACACATCCCTATCTAACCCCTCACTGTATCTCAGTATATTCACTTATTTGATTTTCTATTCTCGTGGCTCCTATTTGTTCCCAATATAGGTTTCTAATTATTTGGAGGTCTTTCCCATCTGTGTATAAATTTTGTAATATTTCATGTTGTACTTTATCAAAAGCTTTTGCATATTCAATAAAGCAGACAAACAGATCATGTTGTATTTGGATTGCTCATTCTAAGAGTATCCTTAGCATTATTATTCTATTTATAGTGCATTTATCTCCTACAAAACTGCATTGTTCTTCTTGAATTTCAGGTCTCATCTGTTTCCTCACTCTCATCATTATTATCCTAAGGATTATTTTGGTGATATGACTCATGAGGCTTATTGTTCGATATAGCTCACATTCAATTGCACCTGGTTTCTTGAAATTGACTTACTTAATGTTCTATTGGAATTTTGGAGATTTAGCTATATAATGCTTTATGTTTACTATAATCTCTGTAGCAGAAGCATGACTCTCCAGTAATGTACAATTCTTTGGATTTCAGGGCAAGATATTGAGTAAATCATGTAATGTGTCCATATGCAGCCTCATCTGCTTATACCTGCTTGGCTCTACATACTAATCAGTGGATTGTTGGAAATTTCAATAGAACCCTGGTCTAACTTACGATATTTTATTATTCTTGTTCCTGTCCTTGTTCTGTGCAGGCATAATTTGGAAATATTTTTTTCATTTCAACAGCCAATTAGTCTTTGCACTGAAATTTGAAACTTGGCAGCAGAGTAAATTATAAGGAACTAATTTTATTTGTATGAATAAATATTTTGTTTTATTTGTAGATTTGTGTTTCCTATGTTGTCTATGTTTGACATTATTCTCTACATATCTTTTTTTAAACCTGGAACCTGCATTTTACAAATGTTTATAAGTGCCTGAAACAGTTTTACCTATAATCAGTTCAGCATTTGGAATTGGGCCAATTATCGCATAATTGGGCAACAACTAGAATTAGTGGAATTTCCCAATCACGGAAAACTGACTGTCTAGAAATTTAAAATACCATCATCCAGTTCACTTTATTCACAACAATAATTTTCTGATTTGTAAGTATGCTTACAATCACGACCCTGTACATTTTCCTTTTGATATAAAACATTATTCACCATAAAATAAAAACTCTTAACAGTTAAACATTCTCAGTCTGTTTCTCATTTATTTACAAAAGTTGATACACTGAACAAGAGATAGATTAAGAAACAATGCTCTGCACATTAATTTCTTTACAGACCATACATTAGCAAATTGTCGAGAACGGCATCACATCAGCAGAACTAATAAACACTGTGTGGTTGCTGGAAGTCTATGTGGACTCTTCCCAAGAAGTTCTTGGAATGATACGCCATGTGGCTCCCTGTGCACTGTGTATTAGCCAATTGTTTGGGGAGGCAGGCAAAGATCTCATCTCAACAGAGTGATTATAAATTATTGTTTGAATTGTGCATGTCAGTATAAGCTGAGATTAGTAAACAGGTATATACAAATACTTACAAAATAACTAACCTATTGGACAGCTATGTAACATTCCATTTCATCATTTGACAGTCACATTACTTACGAATATGCATAGTTCCAAGAAGTTACCTTCAAGCTAGTTGTGGCTCGACAAGTGTGATTGCTTCTGAATGAGAAAAACTAGATATTTTGGGTTTTTCAAGTAGGAAACAAATGGTTGAAAAACAAGAATCATGAAGGTGGGTAATTGTCGTAACTGGAACTGGAATCGGGCCGATTGTGCACTATGATAATTGCCAATTGGTGATTTCCGTTTGTGACATGATCAGTAAAACAGTAGCCTGAAAGATATCAGCACACTTGTATCCTACCCCTTATTGTGACCAGCAATGACACTAATCTGATAGCTCAAACATGTAACCCGGGATGCACAGATTAGTTTCCAGGACAAAAACCTTTCACATTGGTGCATTTCAAGAATGCATAATGAAAACATTTAGTGAAACTATGGTGTGGGGGGTACTGTTTTCTTCTGTAAGTAATTAACATTTGTGACATGTGATGTGATTTGTTTAATAACTCAATTTCTTCTGCAGCCCTCTGTTAGATGCACTGAAGTTGTTTTTAATCAATAATATACACATAATATTGTGTTAATGCAAGTACTGTACTGTGTTACAGTATGGTTATCTTCATATATATGTACCATGGCATAAAAATGTAGTACTCACCCAAAGCTGTTCCATATCCAGCAGTTGCCAAGCTACCAGTGTTACAATGTGTAAGAATAGTGGCTTGACTGCCAGTGGATAAATGGTTTATAATGTGTGATGCTCCATGTTCCCCAATGGCAAGATTTTTCATCTTACATTCTCTGAATATGTCCTCTGCTTCTTTAATGATCCTGAAAGAGAAATCACTTATACAAAGAAATTAAAATTCCCTCTTAAGTACATATAAAAGGTGAAGAGGTTTTAATTTTCTCTAACAGAAAAAAAAAGAGCTTTCTGAAGATCAAACAATAGAATCTGAAACATTCTCTTGGTGAAACATGAGCAGTTTACAAATACTTAGCCGTATAATGCCTATTCTCCTTAAGATTCAGAAATGCAAACAATATTACTTTCCTTTTGAGATTTGCTAGCCCTGAGACTTCTTATCCTCCAAATCAGCATTTCATAACCTGCTGTACAAGTTATTCTAAGGGAAGAATTTTGGTAAAAATTAAACAACTAAAAAACATTAAAATTAATATATGTCCAGGTTGAAGGTATGAGAATATTCTGGAAAAAGATACTTAACCTGAAAAAGTTAGGGAATCAATTCTCGAGATAATGGTCTCACTGTTGAGTTAAAAGATTGTGATATATCTGCTGATATGAAAATTATCCATTTACCAATTTATTGTTATGTAATAAAATCAATGATATATTTTATTATCTAACCCCCACTATTACTGGTCTTTCAGATGATATACAGTACAGTCATATGATAACAAAGTCCACTAAAATCTAGGCCTAATCACTTCATGACTGGACATGAAACATAAACCAAGGCACAAAATTCAGCTATCATATGCAAATTGCATTATTCACATACCTTAAGAGAATTAAAATACCATTTTCCAATGTAAATCTTCTGCTGAAAAAGTTATGGGATTACACTTGTTTTATACATGATTTAAGGAAATAAATTAAGGTAAATAATTGTGGTGACAGAAGTATCTCTAAAAATCTCATAACATTCAAATTTATCAAATATTTTTCCTTAATTCCTGTACTAAATTCATTAAGGTAGATCAGAAATTCAGATACTGGTATAGAGCATTGTAGGCTCATAACATTGATGATATATTTATATTAAAACATAAAAGTAAGGTTCCTTTTAGTGTAATTGTAAATTCTTTCACTAGCTCTCACTCTCAGTTAAATTTCAGCAACCATATTTAAACATATTTTTATCTCTCTACAAACTAACTGACAATTTTAGAATATTCAAATGCTTACAACAAATTAAATATCACATAAAATGAATGTCAATTATTGTTATTACAATATCATGACAGCAGACATGAAAATTTAAAACTGTTTTTACTTATAGTATCACTACATTTTAAAAATGTTTTTAAACAAAATTAAAAAATTTATATATTCTATTTACAACACAGCATAAGTAAGCAAACAAGGCTAGAGATACTGTAAACATTATTTACTCAAACTACAAATCCCTAATTTGAATCCATCAAATGTAATTCTAGGTAACAGCATGGATCAAAAATAGGGGTTTGTAGTTTGAATAAATAATGTCTACAGTATCTACTGCCTTGTTTGCTTACTTTTTTTTACAGTCTCTATTTGCAAGTTTTTAAATTCCCATTTTTTTATTTATCTTGTTCATATATGTATGTGTTTTAAAAGTAAAAAGCTGAGGATGGTCATTGAGATATTTAACTATGTTGTACACTGGTGAACCAAGGGGATAAACAGTTTGGCAGAGTAGAATATTAGTCTTTTATATTTTTGGTAGGAATTGTGATATGATGAATTGACAATTTATAGTATTCTCCTTTTGTTCATCCTCTTTCCTGTTTTTTTAGATAGGCCAATTTAGCTTCTTGTAACAAGAATATGGGAATAAAAGGTTATATTTTTAATCATACTACTTTTGGGCCATGACTAGTTTTATTAGTTATAACCTTTATCAGCTAGAATAATAACTACACCATTACTGTTTCTTAATTCTTCTAAATACAAATTAAATTCAAGTGCAGTCTCCTTGTATATATCAAAGTATGAAAAATGTTGCTTCAAGTTCTGCCCTTTTTATTTGGTACTGAAATAACAACAGTCATAGCTTCTATATTTGTTATTATAATATCATTACACAAAATTTGTTTTGGCCCATGGCAAAGTTTAATCCCAACAACAGAATGTCTTATTTGGTTCAGTTTTCATTCAAGTTTCTTACATTGTATTTACAACCAATGGCATCTTTTCTTTGAAATAACTTCAAAAACTTTTTAACCTGATTTAATTTCTAAAATGCCTTAAATTTCCTTTTTGTTGTCTACTTTATAGATTTCTTTCTTCTGGTTTGCAAACTCTTTATTTTCTGTTATTGTGTATATGTAAAATTCAGTCGACCAGTATTCTTCTATTGTTTTCTTACAAATCGTGTTGTCCAGTTAAACCATTTGCTGCCTGAATAAGAAGCAGATTTTGGCCATAATATATTTTGTAAAATTATCGTTTTCTTTTATGAAACATTCTAAATAATATGGCAACCTAATCTCTCAGTCATTAATATAAAAATGTTTATATATTTATACTATTCATCAGTATATCTTTATGAACCCAATATATTGAAATATTATACATATATCTAGTATAAAAATTATCATGCTTCACAACAGGATTTGCAATTTGTTCTATATTATTTTCAAAAAAGTATATTTGTTGCTACTTAATGCTTTCCTTTACTTAGACCCAAGAAAATTGTAACAGTGATATACTACTTTCTGGATTCTATAAGCTCAGTATCATTATCATCATAAATAAGTTACATATATTTTAAGACAGTAATATGTCTTATATTATAAACTCTTTCAAGACAGGTCATGGGTGAAAGGCCATGTCATCTCATTTGTTGACTTGCATTCATATAATACGTTTAGTATCAAACTGTAGATTATAATTCAAATTTTAGAACTATACATTACTCAATTTGTTAATTTAAAAGTAAATATTAAAAAACACAGATAAACATTGATTTTTGAATGTCACGTGGTATGTTGAATGCAGCACTGGATCAAATTATATGTCTATAGTTTTGAACAAATTAGAAACTCAAATTACCGATATTGAGAAGCTAGAACATAAAATAAGAACGTCTTATCTTTTCTATTTACTAAGATATTGCTTATGTAATAAATCAAACAGTGGCATCCCACCCACCTCTTTCCATTTTTGGAAATGTTCTCTTATATGCACTTACTTCTACATATGACATGAATAACCAATCGAAAGCTCAGAATGTCCTTATAGTGGCTTTCTCAGCCATTTTAATGGGCTTGGACTATTTCTTTCTTTTTAACCAATATTTCAAGGAGGTAGGGTGTGTCTTTAGTCTGCTTGAAATTTCATATTCTTTTAGACTAAAATACATCTTAGTTACTAACCTTGATAAATTACAGTGGAATTCTATGGTACTGATATAGTAATTTATGATATTTTAGATATTCAAATGTATATATAAAACCTAAAAAAATTATTGTTTCTCATTCTCCTCGTGCAAAATTTTTAAAGGCTTAGAAACCTACGTCAAACAGCAACCAAGTATAAAGATCGTAACTAGAAGAGATAACTGTTTGCTTTACTTCTTTATTTAATGTTCTATGGTTTAAGAAAAATAAGTTTAAGAACTTATTTCAAAATAGCAATAATTTATATACATTTTTAGTGTATAATAATTGAAATTTGACTGTATTTTACAAAATACTAGTCTACTAAAGCACAGCCAAGACAAGTTACTTTGTACAGACCAAAGGTCAGTTTTATGTTATTGGATACGGTAACATGAGTGCTCATGTGCAGCTCCAATGTAACTTCTGTACTGTTAGCCTGGCATGGCTGAAAGGTCAATGTAATAAAAATAATAAATATATATAAATGTATAATGTTATAGGATTTAAGGTATTTAGTCTAAACATTTATGTTTTTGTGTTATAATCTGTGTTCATTCTAGAATGAAAGAGGCATAATTTGTATATATTTCCTAATTTTTTATGGTTGTCACGAGATCGGTCAAATCTACCGAACTCGTACAGAGATTCATTATTGAAAATAACAGATAAAATATAAAGTTTTGTATTAAGAAACATTTGATAACTATCCATACATTATAAAGATTTTGCATGTGAAATTTGAAATTTTTTTTGATACATAGAAGTATTTTTAATCTTAAAATGAATATTACTTTGCACGATAGACATTGCTTTACAAACCTTAAGACTTAATAAAAAAAAGTAGATATTTTGTGTATGAAAGCATTGTAATGTTTACTGATAGTTTGCTTAATTTCATTAACATTCGCTTACTAATTTAAAAATTATAGCATGAAAACTATAACCAGCATAGAATGGTTATGAGGTCAGTCCCAGGGACCAAGCCCATGCTGAAAGAGTTAAAGGCCCACTAAAATGAGACTAAAAACAAAGAAATGCAGCTACGTCAAACAAATTGCAAACTCTATTATAGTGGTTCCTCATGACTTGTTGGAAACTATTTTTAGAAATACAGAAAATCTAGTACTAATTTTCTTTTGTGAATAAAATACAAGTCTATAAATTTAACAATCAAAACCTTTTAAGAAATTTCTTATTACAATAACATAACAATACATATAAAACAATTCCTATTACCTTTCTTTCATATCATTTACAGACAATTTGTTATCTTGAAGTTGTACAGATAGCAAGGAAATAATTCGATTTGCTGCATTCCTAAGATTAATTGCTGTGGGTCGTGAAGTCTGTAAGTACTCTAACTGCTCTTTAACCACTTCATAAAGTTGTTCTTTGGAGTTAAAATCCTTCTCATTCAGTTCCACTGCTACTCCTAGAACAGCAACATTGGCAATGGCAGGTGCACCACGTACCTACTGGATAAAATCACATTAAATAAACTGTTCTTGATATATTCTTTCACAATTAAAAAAAAATCAATCATAGTATTGATGGAACTTTCAAGATATTTCATATGGCCTTAATCTTTTTTTGACCTATCAGATAAATTTGAAAACATTTTATAATGAAAAATTTGATGATCTAATTTACAAAATTTACATTTTTAAATAATAATCTATAATTTTTTCACACTTGGATGAATATTCACAACTATTTTTATGTAACTTTCTGCTCCATTTCTGATAATTCTATAACATTGTCATTATCTACAAACCACAGTACAAAGGATGTTACAGAAACAAGCATATTTAAGCACATTATCCAAAAACGTATTCTGCATAATCAATTCATAATAGTTAGCATAAAGAAAATTTTGCTAATAGTTTGTTATATCAAAAGGCTTCTGACATATCACTGCCTCATACATACTATAGTATTTCCTAACATGATTAAATGGAATCCATCATGTGTTAATGTTTCTCCCCTACCCTTAAACCTTTTCTTCAGATATATGTATATATAATAAACCAGGTAATTTGTTCATTCAGACAAATCCATTATTATATCTAATTTCATTCTTTCATCCTGCTTAAAATTCTTTCATATCTAACAAGTGGTAAATTTCCTGAAATGGCTACCTGACAACTTTTATTCTTAAAGCTCCAAAGTACAGTAGTTGAGTACATTATATTAAAATTTCAGCATCTTTAATGCAATTTGAAATTATAATTGCATATAAAAGCAGAATGATTGAAGTGTAAAGGAATCCTGAAATTAGCAAGATTATTAACATTTAGTATAAAAAAAAAAAAGAAATAAAAGTGGCTCGGATGAAGAAAAATGGTGATAGGTATAAACAATCGAGGTGATAAATACAATAATTTTTTCATTCTTATTAGGACAAAGTCAAAAACTACTAAGTTAAAAATTTGTTGATGTTCCCTAACTATCTTTGTTGATGGCATACCTGTGAGTCAGAAAACTCAGAAAGAAAGAGTATGATGACTTATTAAAACATTTACCTGTAGACATGGTTGGAGAACAATTGTGCACAATGAGTGCCAAAAAAGTTGATTATAATACAAAGATTTCCAATATGCCCTGAAGGTTTTATCCTACAGCCAACACTTTCTCATGTCAGTTATTCCATACTTAGCTTAACTTTCAGTAAATCACTGACGTAGCAATCATAAAATATGTAGAATTATCTATACAACATCTTCTTGAGTTTAAAACTAGTTCTGTATAAACTCTGAATCAATTATATTAAACAAAAACAGTAGCTTATGCATTCTATCTCTGATGCAAGCATTATATTCACAGAGATGGGTGTGTTGTTTTTCTTCACCACTGTAGGAAACTGTGTGATGTGGAACTACATGAAACTGACTATACATCCACCAGAGACTCAACTCAAACAAGTTCAATCACACCATCCATGTTTCTGGCAAGTTTGGAGTCTGTAAACTAAAGATTCAGACATTTTGCTAGCTTTCTTCTTGGCATGTTGATGTAATTATTTCTATTATTTGGCAGAATTTGGCAAGTTGAATTTTTGACAGACATTTTCACAATCCTTTTTTTTTAAATCTATGTAAATGATACTTTTATTTGGAACTATCATTTCAGGCCTTGTATAGATCTTGTAATGCTATTATACTGATGGATCAATGGGTAATATAACGATACAATACTTAATATTAAATTTTTCCTTTTGCATGTGGTGTCATATTTTTGAAACACTAAAATATTCTGAAAACCTTTTCTTTTTCAGAAACACTTGGTATAATAAGTATGGTTACACCATTTCATCAAGTTAACCTGGCATCATCTGTGCATGATGTTGATAATTTTCAGAAAAATTATCATTTGGAGGATTTGATGTGCAGTTCAGGAACTTGTGAGGCTAGGTTATAATCAAGAAATTTCTTGAGAAATTTGATGACCAGTTTTGTCTTTTCTATGCAGAGTTGAGTTTTTAACCTGTTTAACAGAAGTTTTGCAGTTGAGACTGTATGTTCCACACAAGTGTTTACTTAATGTTAACACATTGTGAAAACCAAATACAAGAAAAGGACTCTTGTAGTTGTTAAAAACTTAATACATTCTCTGAAGAGAAAAAATAAATGACTACAGGAGGTACCACATTAGTATAACTGAAAAACTTGCTTATTATAGGTTACAGAGAGTATAATAAATATGGTTACAATGCTTCACTTCTCCAAACAACCATTCTCAAAATATTATCAATATCATGAAAAGATTATGCCAGGCTAACATGGTGAAACATTGTAACTGTACATACTATACTCTGTATATCCAATAATGAAGTTTTTCAGTTATACTAACAAGGTATTCCCTTTAATTATTTACTAAAGCATTCTGCTTACATTTGAATTATCTCATAAAGTAAGGTGTAGTAAGGCTCTGAATTAGGTAAAGGACAAAAATTGAGAGCAAGAGATTCAAAGCCTAAATTTTGGACAACTGATGTTATTTTTGAACCAAATGCAAATATCTACACATGAACTATACTGTTACTAAATTCACTTATTCAGTGTATTTTGTTTTTATATATTGTTAAACACAAAGCTGCACAATGGATTATCATCCTAATTTGGATCACATATGTAATATACAAAGGAATCAACTCAACGTCACGACTAAAGAAAAGGATCTAGACATAGCGATGGTTAAATACTCAAGCCATCAAAGTAGTGCTATGTTGCTAGTAATTAAGCTAAGATAAGTTTCAGGTTTATTTATAGAAAATTAATTACAAGTCAAAAAATGTAATTATTTATACATAAGGTTCTATTTAGGCCTCAATTGGAATACTTTACACACTCTTGGTCCCCTTATATGAAAAAAAAAAGGATAATGAATTATTACAAAAAATTCAGTGGATGGCCATTACTATCAGTATGATTCCAAAAATGGAAGGGTAATCTAATATGGTTAAAATATCTCTCACTTGATTTTAATTCTCTTCAGAAAATATGGGTAAGAAGTGGTCTTATTGACATTTACAAGATTATCCAAGAGACTGAAAGGACAAAGACCTCTGATTTCTGTGTGGTATGTTCTAAATTGTACAAGAGGACACAAATTTGAAACTTATAAACAACAGGATATGCTACAGTTAAAACAGTCTAATTTTTCTAACAAGGTGACTGACTTAATTAAGCCTTAAGGAATGAGTTGTCATTGGCAATGGCAGCAGTAGAGATTACAGGAGATTAAAATGGGAATTGCTGAAGACAGAAAAATTCAAGCTCTAGACGAGTATGTAAGAGTTTACTACAGTTTAAAGTGTTACAATTTTACAAATTTAAAACTATTAACAGGAAGCAACACAAATGTTTGGATACACTGGACTCTTACTCTTAGCCTACCTTCATTGACCGAATAACTTCCCAGGTCTGCGTGACATTTGTTACACCTTGATAAGTACACGAATGGGGTAATTTTAACTGATCTAAAACTTCTAGTTTTCTGTTATTATATTTTATTGCCTCTAACATATTTGTTTTGTAAAACTTTATAACAGAATACTATGCAACCACTATGTCCCCTGCTACATGCACGATGCAATTTGATCAGTTATGATCGTGCTTAGTAGTGGTTACTATGGGTCTAGTCTACTTGCTGGACTTCCGTATACCCGCTATCGTGAATATACTACTTATGAATTTAAGCCGTCTCCAAATTTTATATTCTCCTTGTGATGCACTATTGTCGTTAATTCTATATTAATAAATTCTATTAATAAGACATCCTCTTAAAGATAAAATCATACGACAACATTTAAATCGTGATAAATACCGAAATAGGCGAGAATATGTGAGTAATAAAAATAATAGTAAATACATGAATAAGTCCTAAGTAAGAAAGTACGAAATAAGTCTATTCTTTATAAAACTTGTTTCTTCTTCGACAGTGGCTTTTTCAGCTGACACGTCTTCAGCAGCGTCATTTGTTCCATTGTTCACTTCATCCCAACTGAAATGTCCTGGACCGTGATAATGCCAAAGCCTGTTGGCATGCACCACCTTTGGCTTACCTCGCTGACCACATTTTATTCGGAAAGTCACGTCTGAGAGACGATCCACTATGTCATGTGGGCCTTCCCATGGAGAATACAACTTAGGAGACTTCCCTTTGGTCTTCCTGGGATTATACAACCACACCTTGTCTCCTGGTACAAAGCTAACTTCAGTAGATCTCTTATCATAAGATAACTTCATTGAATCAGCAGACGTTTTCAAGTTTGAGCACACTTGATGGTGAATATCATCCATCCTTTCCGATAAAACTTTCACAAACTCTGACACATTTTCAGGAAACTCTTCATAAGGTGGGCGTCCTGTTAACAGATCCACTGGCAACCGAAGTTCCCGACCAAACATCAACTT
>NW_013666617.1:364230-370211 GCF_000517525.1 Limulus polyphemus | reverse complement strand
ACAGTCAAAGAAGGGAAATTGAAACAGTAGAGGAGAGAGAAGCTCGGCAGGAAGAAGATAGAGTTCGGCACAGTCAAAGAAGGGAAATTGAAACAGTAGAGGAGAGAGAAGCTCGGCAGGAAGAAGATAGAGTTCGGCACAGTCAAAGAAGGGAAAATGAAACAGTAGAGGAGAGAGAAGCTCGGCAGGAAGAAGATAGAGTTCGGCACAGTCAAAGAAGGGAAAATGAAACAGT
This sequence comes from Limulus polyphemus, assembly GCF_000517525.1. Lineage (NCBI taxonomy): Eukaryota > Metazoa > Arthropoda > Merostomata > Xiphosura > Limulidae > Limulus > Limulus polyphemus. The sequence goes on along the minus strand of NW_013666617.1, from coordinate 369,976 downwards.
AGAGGAGAGGGAAGCTCGCCACGTGATTGACAACGAAAGGTACCATCGCGTTCTTCAACAACACAATCTGAGCTTGGGAGGGGATGTAGTGCGAGTGGAGGTCTATAGAGCTCGCCATGGTCAGGATGACACCAAAGACACTGTGTGACCAGGCAACTCGAGACCGACCAAGAGAGATGCGACAGAATCGCAGGAAAGAGGACACGGCATATACAAAGAAACATGATACAATGGCATAACAAAAACAACAGTGGGTTTCAGTATGATCCCCTAATAAACTATGCTGAAGCCGCCAACATCGGAGCCTTAGACAAGGTGTGTAGGCACTGTCATGCTCTCACATGGGCAAAAGAACCATCTGGCATTTGCTGTGCTTCTGGCAAAGTAGCTCTCCCCCCCCCCCCATTGTGGAGGCACCAGAGCCTCTTTGGTCGTAGATGTCGGAAGACTCACCTCAGTCTCGCAGTTGCCTACAGAATATCACAGCATACAACAGTGCCTTTCAAATGACTTCGTTTGGAGGCAATGAGATCCGTGAAGGAGTATATATGCCCACGTTTAAGGTTCAAGGCCAAGTGTACCATCTGATTGGCTCTCTTTTGCCAACCCCCGGACAATCTGCATCTTTTCTTCAAATATACTTTGTTGGTGACAGTCAGGCTCAGCTTGTGAGGAGGTTGAACTTATTTCAAGACCTGGACGCCAACATGGTAGCCGCTCTGCAGACCATGCTTCAAGACAATAACGCCTACATACAGAGCTTCAAAACCACAATGGAGACCTTGCCTCCAGACTCGCCTGACTTTCAAATTGTTATCAGGGCTGATAAGTACAAATAATTTGTTTAATTGTTAAATTAATGTATTATTTATATACACAACCCGTACGAAGGACGGGTACACAGCTAGTCACTAATGAGATACATTCACATGATTATAAATCACATATAAATTTTTTAAAACTGAATAAAAAATGCAAATGTTCTTTAGAAATGACAAGTGTCTGTAAAATGGAAATTGTGCTTCCATGTATAAGTCAAAAAATAAATATTTATTAAAGATTGTTTGTTTCATGTAATGAGATTGCCATAGAATGTATTTTGTAAAAAGAAATTTGTACATTGCCACATCCTTCTTTTTCACCTTGTGTGTCAACTTCTATTCAGACCAATATATACAGTTTTGCTCAGTTTAAGTTTGTTTTTGTTTAATAGGATGTCATACTTAAACACTTTCAGTCTTCATTGTGTTGTCTATAAGATAAATGTTAAAAGATGGTACTGACTGTTTTGTTATAAAAATTACCACTTCTACCTAAGTTTTAGGATCTATCTTTTGTCATATTTTGAACTGTTTAAAATTTTTATTTTGCAATGGAAACATAAAATAAAGAAAAGGTTCCTTGTGGAACAAATCTATGCTATTGTTATGTACGGGCGACATATCAGCCAATGAAATAAAATCTAGAGTCATTCACATTAAAAGTTATGTTATTCAATAAAATTGACACTTTTGTAGTTATAGAACCAATAATATTTTGCCTTGTTGCTTGCCGAGTGATTTATAAGGCTCAACTAAAGTAATGTTAATGAGACATCATTCACCAAAGGAATACAAATGTGTTGTATGCAAATTGAAAGTGTAAACGCAAAGGTAGAATGCACATACTATGATGAAATAATAAAATACTTTCAAGGAATGAAGAAAAATCCTGCTGAAGATAGTATAATTTATCATAAATGCCATCAACATTACTATTATTCCAAGCTCTGTACAAAGGATGATCCACTTTCAGATGACTGTAAAGTTTATAGAAGTGGTCCTAGCTATGCTTCTCCAGCATATTCCATTACAGATGCATCCACAAGCAAACTAATTAATAAAAGCAAAAGTACTTTAAACTGGACATGAGATTAATGCCAGATGTACTGTATACTTATTATGTATTATATCTGACTCTTGAAGCACAAGTTCATGTATTGTCATCCCTGCTGAAGCCATGTGCTAAAAATATCACCTGGGCAGGAAGCACTTTGTATCTAATTCCTATCAGGCGATAATGTAGGAACTATACCAGTTGTAACAAAAAGATTGGAAGAGATACTGATAAGTCTGATGATCTAATTGGTGGTGAATTATATGTGCAGTAACACTTCTAGAAAGAATGGGACAGATGTGCAATACAAATGAAAATCTCCAACCTTGCAAACACATTTAAACAAAACTCTATTATAAGTATTTTACACATACTGTTAAGTAGTAAACAAAACTCTATTATCAGTATTTTACACATACTGTTAAGTAGTAAACAAAACTCTATTATCAGTATTTCATACATACTGTTAAGTAGTAAACAAAACTCTATTATCAGTATTTCATACATACTGTTAAGTAGTAAACAAACCAATTGCAGGATAACAAGCCACGAAAGCACTTGAGAAAGTTGGCAAAGAAAAATTCACAAAACCACAAATTTGTCAATCTATCTGACTGACTGACAGACAACACATTACTGTATAATGGTTTGAGTGGTTAAAACAGGTGACCACTGCAGGCTGCTTTTGTATCCCTTTCACTGTTGGAAAGGCATAGCTCTCTCATGCCTTCACCTAATTCACATGATTGAATTATACTACCTTGGCTTAAAGCATTTTTTTTAGTTTTACTTATAACCTTAACATAACAAGTAATAAGAACCATTTTGCAACACTACTAATGAGCTAACAATACACTAGTGGCCATATTCTATGATTACAAGCACACTCCGTGAGTTGAAAAGTGACAATCCGCCGTCATATCACGTGTAGATGCATGATTGCTTATGCACATATGCTACATGATCAGTCTCTAGCTGTACCATCTAGATAAACAAACTTGAACTATGTAGATTCTCCAGATCTAGATTCTAACTACAATCTAACCTTTGAAAACGAAGTTTTTAGTTTTATACATCTGACATGACTTTGTTCAAGCACTCTGGACTTAAGACAAAAATGGTAAGTTGTATAATTTACTTTTGCATTGTTTTCAAACTAAGTGTGACCTATTGACATCTAAGCTTGCACTTGAAACAGTACTATTTTTAAAATATGCCTTTCGAGGAAACAATATGATGGAAAAGGGGAAAATCTTATGTTGATAATCTTGAAAAGTCTTTATCCTAGCAAAGACAGTATTACTATAAGAATAAAGTCAGAAACAGTAAAGCTTAATTTACAAAACAAGCCTTATCCATTAATCCAACCAAAGAAGAGGCTGCCACCCTGGCTAGATGGAAGAAAAACTAGAGCCAAGATATCAGGAAATGTCGAGAAATAGCTCTATGAAAAGGTACGAAAAGCACGAGCCTAGAACACAGTCACTCTCAAGAATTGGTATCATAAAAAGTTGAGACAAGTGTAAAACATTTTTGAATAAAAAATTAGGAAATAGGACTGGGAGCACCAAAAAGCAAAGAAAAAAGGTATGAATGGGCCATATAACATTACTATGCTTGGTGACTTTTGACACGGGTGTAACCTCAAATTTGGTGTGGCCATCATTTCACCCATATCTACTTCATGTTTTACATTGAACTTTGATCCAATTATAGGCTTGAGTTTTATCAGTACCTAATCCTTTCTAAATACTCAAGAAATTTAAACACTTCAAATAGCAACAGTTTTGATACTATTTTGTTGGCCCACTCCTTACCAGTCAGATAGCTATAATGCCTTCCATAAGCAAAGTATGACTATTGGATCTTCCTTTCTGACTTCTGACATCAAGCACCCCCTTCCTCCCCATACTGTCATGTATTTTGTTAGGATCACATAATTTGACTACATACATGTATCTGTACTTGGTTACTGAAACAAAGTTTACAACAAAGAAATTTAGCTATATACACCTTTCATTTAGTTTGAACAATTACAAAAAGCACATGAAGTAGGAAGAAGCAAAAGGATGGCCACACCCACTTTGAGATTGCACCAAGTCTTATAATATTATCTTGCCCATTTCAACTTTGTTTCCATACTTTTTGGTGCTCCCATTCCTACTTGTTAATTTTTTTATTTATAAACATTTTTACACTTATATTATTTTAAACTGACTGGATTGATCAGATCTTCATTTTAATAACCTGCCTTCTACAATATCATTTTCAAAGGATACCATATGAGATATGTGCAAACCTGTCTAGGATTCCTCTCATTATGCTCCATCCTGGATTATCTAACAGAATAGTGTCTACAATTCTGGGTTTGAAAATACTTTTAAAGAAAGCAACTACTTTTGTTCCTCTGTATTTTGAATTTGGACATTTGCCAAAAATATTGTTACGACAACATAAGTCACGTGACGCTGGTAACACTTGATGAGTGTCTAAAAGATTCAAGAAGACGCTAGTGCGTGCTATGCGCCCGTTTTGACTGTATATAAGTGCGCCAGACAAAGGAGAGGATCATTTCGAACTGGAGTAGCAGAGAGGGAGATTGAAGTTATAGACACCAATAACTACCGTAAGAAAAGTGCGTGAATCGTTCGTTGCGAATTATAGCGTGTGTTTAAGTTAAAGTGACTGTGGAAATTAAGTGTATTGCAAAGTTGAATTGAGAAAGAATAAACTAGTTTTATTTAATAAAGGACTTGTATTGCAGGAGTTTCTCGGAAAGAATTTCTACGGAAAATTAAAAAACGAACACAGAGACGTAACAAATTGGTGTCAGAAAGTGGGACGGAAAAAAAAATCGAAACGAGAAGTGGTAAATCAAACTACAGCTTAGCAGATTTGATGGCAGCAATACAAGAACAGCAAAAGAAACAAAAAGAACGACAAAATAAACAAGAAAAGAAAAAGAGAGATTACAACAATTGTTGAATGAAAAAGAAAAGAAACAAGAAGAGAGATTACAACAGTTGTTGGAGGAAAAAGAAAAGAAACAAGAAGAACGAGAAATGAAATAAGAAGAGAGATTACAGCAGTTGTTGGAGGAAAAAGAAAAAAAACATGATGAACATGAAAATAAACATAAAGAGAGACTACAGCAGTGGAAACTGGAACAAGAAAGAAAACGAGAAGTACAAATGGAAAAGCTTAGTAAATTTCAAAGCGAATTAAATGCATTAAAAGATGATTTATTGTCTTTTACACAAGGAGGATACATTAACCATCGACTTAATCAGACACAGACAATGGCAAGCCCCTTCCAGACCCTGCAGCTAAATCCTGAAGCAGACATCTTCAGTTCTGTTAGAAGCCACAGGGATTCGATGGGAAGGCACAGTGGGAGGCTTATAGAGCACAATTTAAGCTTCTGGCAGAGATGAAAGTATGGACAGAGGAACAGAAACAGGTATATCTGGCAACGAGCTTGAAGGGACAACCACTGGAAATACTTGGACAGTTGTCAGCACTGGTAGCTACTCTAGAACTCAGGTATAGAACTCAAAATCAGTGTGAAGTCTACAGGGCTAGGTTCAGGACGAGAGTCTGTGCTAAAGAGGAGAGCCTGCAAGAGCTGGCACAGGATTTGGAAAGTATCGCACACAAGGCCTACCCAACTGCACCACCCGATCTCCTCAAGTTGTTGCAGAGAGATCAGTTTGTAGATGCCTTGGACAGTCCACAACTAAATATACAAGTGAAGTAAGCACACCCCTCTACTATGCAGGATGCAATGGCCAAAGCTCTCAAATTTGAATCCTACGTTAAGGTACCGAGGTTGGTACAGTCATCAGGATTCAAGGCCAGAAAAGGTCAGCTT
>NW_013666617.1:356763-363283 GCF_000517525.1 Limulus polyphemus | reverse complement strand
GCTGAAGACGTGTCACCTGAAAATGCCACTGTTGAAGAAGAAACTCTACCCGGTTTTGAGAAGGAAAACAGTGAAGCCGTAATTAAGTTACCACCACTAATGTGTCTGATACCAATAATGAGACATTTCCTGATGGAACAGATGAATCCCACGTGAAGCAGAAGCCAGTGAGATGGAGACCAGTACAAAAGAAGAAACATCCTGTAAAATTAAGAGACTTTTTATACATTTAATTAAGTTATTGTTAATTATCTATTGATTTAATGTAAGTGGCTATTGTTTTGGGACGAACAATACTAAGGAAGGGGCAGTGGTATGACAGCTGAAGTCACGGGACGCTGGGAGCATGCGTGGTGAATTTCTCGAATAATCTGGGAACTCCACGAATGCTGGACATGCCTCTTTGTTAGTATATAAGTCAGGCAGAGAAAAGCCAGAAGCTAGCGAACAGTAATTATGGTGAGTTTTGGGTAATTTACGATTATGTTTGGAGCTTGTGTGTGTTTTGCACTTGTAGAGAGCAAATTTATCGAGATTGTGAATCTCTGTGGTTTATAGCGTGTATTATAATTGTTGTTAAGTTTAAAGTGACGAGAAAAGTACTAACTGTGGAATTACTGTGTACTAAAATTTTGTATCGAGAAAGAATAAACTGGTTAATCAAGAAATGACTTGTATCACTGAAGTTCCTCGGAAACAATTTCTACCAGAAAATAACAAACAAGCAGATACTTAACAGTAAAATACTCTCTATAAAATCATTATTGCTCAAACAGACCATAATTTTTATAGCCTACAATTTTGTTTGGTTACAGATCTATTAATTAGAAAACCAGATCCTCTTACCACACCCACGTGTCACGTGCTCTCTTTCACAATTACTCTCTTACATTTTATTATATATTGCCAATAGAAACTCAAGGTTTTCATCTATCAAATGGCGTATTGTATAACGTTGTGTTCTGAACAGATAACCATCAATTTCACTCCGAGTAGCAACATCGTTCTCGTGGGAAAGTTAACGACTAGCTTGGATGAATTTGTAAAGGCTTTTGTCGCATAGCTAGAAAGCCTGGAAATTTTTTAGAAGTAAGTGAATTTGCCTAGTTTTTGCATGTTATTAGTCTATATTCTTTGATGTATTAATCAATTAAATTAAAATTGTTAAGTGCTTTACTATAATCACTACAAAAATCAGGTTTAACTCTCCTGGACAATCGAGGGCTAGAAAAAAGAAGATTGGATAAGTACTTTATTTCTTGTTTTTCATATTTATTCTTTATTTATTATTATAAAAGTAACTAAAATTAAAAGTACGGATCTTTTTAAGTTATTTAAGACTAGATCAGGTAAAATAAGTAAGAATAATAATATAATTAAAATGGTTAACGAGGCACATACGCAAGCAACTTGTGGGTAATGTAATTTGATAGCATAACGTGAGCTGCCGTTCCCCGAGTGATTTACAACTTATAATGGGGGATAGCAGTTAGACACAGTTCAAAGGGCAATAAAACAATAAAATTTAATTATAAATAGATGTAAAATGTTACGAACTTAGAGCTACTTAGGATAAACAAATGTAGTTTCAGGTTACAATCTGAAGTCATTCTAGAAAGAAAGAAGGTTAATTTAGGTTTATTTCGATTTTGTTTGGTGGTTACCAGTTCGGTCGAATTGGCCGATCCCGTTTTGAGATAGGGTAAAGAAAATAACATATAAACTATGAGGATTTATTGTAAAAAACATTTGAAATGCATTTAGGAGGTTTTAGGGATTACACAAAGGAAATTTCAGATTTTTGAGATGACAAAAAGTATTTTTAATGCTAACATGAAAATTATTTTTGCACACCGATTATTCAAAGCAAATACTCAATATATTCATAGACAAAATTTTATTTTATTCGATTAAAAATACTTCACTAAGAATATGACTTTTTTGTATATAAAGGACTTGTAGTAATATTAACTGAAAGAATGTCAAATTTCGTGAAGATATACCCAATATATATATAGAGTTATAAGTATTAAATTTATATCAACTTTAGAGAAAAAAAAAAAAAAAGAGTACAAAGGTCACGTGACTCGGTCAAGTTGACCGACCCCGTGTTGAGAGAGTTACCATCATTATAACCCTCAACTCTCTCTAGCAAACAAACAAATTACACCATTAAAAATATAGCTCATATCTTTGCCCACTTCTTGTCTTGTGAAGTACTTTGAACAATTCTCATACAAAAACTCAACAATAAACTGTCCATTCACCTAGTCATTTTAGTGGTTTTCTCTTCTGAGGCCTATGTTATACAAGTGGGTTGATGACTTGTCCTTTGTTGTTAATTGTCATCCTGTAACTAGGAGAATTTGTCCTGGGTATGGTGGCTACATCTTCAGTGATCCACTGGAAATTGTCTCGACAGGATCTCAGAACTTCTCAGCAGGCTGAGTTTCCACTGCCAAGTTCTTCCCAGAAGTTATCCAGTTGGTCATTCTCTCACTGATGTGCTTCCAGAAATGATCATAGTGGATGACCTTTGGCTTGAATCGCCTACCCTTCTGGATCCTGTATTCTACATCATTTATTCTTTTCCGTACAATTTTTGTTAGTTACATTCAGTGGTGTCGAGGATAAAAATGAGCCTCGAATTGAACACAACAATTTATTAATCCTTCATCATACATGTAAAAAACTGTGACAATAACATCAATTCCTCATTCAAAACCATTCTACAATGCTGAAGGCTTTACTGTATGTTGGTTCAAATATGTAATACAAAATAAAACCTAGTTATGCCTAAACCCTCAATTAGATTTAGGATATATCACTGAGGTGTGAAATTATGCTGGTACTCACCAGTACTGAGTACTGGAACTTATTTTTAAGGTGGTACAGTACCAGGACTTATTTGAGCTGCTTTTGCAGATGCGCATGCATTTCATTGTTCCATCAGAAAGCATTTATTCATTGACACTCAATTTGTCGTTTTATACGATAACACATACATTTTTTCTTTTTTCAAAAACAGGTCCACTTCACCAAGTTGGGTACCTTTACTTTTGTGTTGAGAATTTCACCGCTAATATCACTATTTCACCACAAATACCTTTGAAACAAAAAGACAGAGATTATTGACGAAAAAGACAGTTATAATTGTCCAAAAGAAATCTCACAGTAGGCTTGTTTGGTGTAAAGTTATAAATATATTTACATCTCGTTGAATAGAAAACTTGAAGCATAAATGAAATTACAATTATCACACATTACTCTCTCCTAGTGGATTAAAATACAAACTTGAAAATGAACTGTAAATACATGCAAAAATCCCAACTGATATCATAATGCAATTGATCAAACATTTAAATAACAGTTTGGCTCTTCCAAACACCTATTTACCTTTGGAGATTGTTCTCTCATCTCACCTTAATCAAATCACCATCAGTTTTATCACCATTGACATTATGGCGATCTTTTATTTTAGCACAAACTGATTTAAGTTTTTACTGAGTTAAGTAATGTCAAACATCTTAATTCTTCATGTTAACAAGAGCTAATCAAATAATTAATTCTCTAGGACATGTCAGAACATTTGTTTCCACTATATGAATAATTATTGTTAATAACTTCTAGTTTGAGTATTTGACCTCTTGATAGTGCAATTATCAACATTCTCATTTACACTGGAAGTTCAATCTCCAGTATAGAAACTGTCATATAGTACACAGAGATTTCTTGGCTATAGAACTTGAATCTATATATAGGTAGTCTAATCTCATATACATTTCTCTACACGAAGTCATTTTCCAATGTGCACTCTTCCTCAGTGCCAATTACCCACAAACAATGAGGTGTAGAAAAGTTTCTTACAGTAAAGGTAACTTCTCTTTTCCTGAAACTTTATGTTCACGTGCTGTTTATACTTATCCCTCTTTCCCTTCATCTCTGTGGGCAATTTCCCATCTTCAGTAACACACTGATTCAACAATTATAACTGCATAGCCTATTGCTGATTGACTAAGGAACTAATTATGTTTATGTGATGACATTCAGCTTGAAGTATTCTATCTACCCAAAGTACATGGAATATTTCAAGCTGAACTTCATCCCATAAATATAGCTAGTTCCTGTCTTTTTCATGTCTGGTTATTGTTTCTTTTTGTTGGTTGGGCACAAAGCCACGTACTCAGAGTAATGTCTCTTTGGCTTAATAACAGCTGTTGATTCCTTACAATCTCTGTTTTAATGGCCACATTTTCCACAGTTATAACAGTTCTATCTTTTTAATATCTTCTAGGAAGAGTTCTTCTTTCATACAAGCTTTAATCTACAGTTTCTTGCAATGTGTCTTGTCAAGTTAAACATGAAACATCTCTTTCATTGTGTTCTATTTCCTCCAATCTGTAGTAACTAGATGTCTGATTAAATAGTTTATTAACAACTTTAATGGATTCTAGTTCTATTACTAATTGCAAAGCTTCCTTGAAAGATGTATACCTACTCTGCATCAACCTGATTCTCATATCCTCATCTGCTATTATATCTATAAATTAATCATGTGCCAAGAAATCTATCATTTCACAAGGATTTTCTGGATAAGATAATTGGGCAAGTCTTTCCATATTTTCTTCATGATTGGCTAAGGTCTCTTTTTTCTTCCAAACCCTGTTCCAGAGCTTTGTTTTAAATACCCCAAACCTGTTAGATATAGTGATTATTGATGCTTGATTGCTGTTACAGCTCTTGGCATGACAGTTATTTAATGTTGTCAAAGCTAGTCCTTTTAAATAGGCAGCAAGATGAAAAATGTGTTGTTTTCTTTTTCACCCATTTATTTTGGAAATTATTTCAAATTTAGACTAGTATATCTCCCATGAAACCTTCATATTATAGTCCACTGGTTTCTTGATTGGTTAATGTTGAATTGGCTAGCTATATTCTGGAACTTGATTTCATATTTTCATGACTGGAAGGTCCTTTAGTAACAGGTGGCACAGCAATAGTGGTAATTAGGTGTAAACCTAATAAGTTGTCTTTTTACACATTTTGTAGAAGGTAATGTTCCAGGCTAGAACTTTCGAGTTAATGAAGAATTATGACTGTTTTAAATGTCGTGTTTAATATTTCGTATTCTAGACGTTCCATCTACTTACTTTATGGCCTACTGCATTTTCTCAAACATAATTATCGTAACATTGCTGTAGATTTCTAATAGTCTTGTCAATTTTGTCTTAAATCAGATTTTTATTTTTTTTATTTTTATTTGAATAGTATGTTCCTTTCTTTAAATTCCTCCTTAAAATCCCGTTTTTGTGTGTTTTATTATTTTCTGATCTGTTCTTCTTTTAATTTTCTGTCCCATTTTTCTGGTCTACTTTTAATTCTCTATCTTTTCTATCTAAATCTTGACTTGATAATTTCAACATCTCAAGTAACAAATGACTCTCAATCCTTGACCTAATGATTATCATTTGTACAGTAGAAGTTCTTTTACAAGTATATTCAAAATTCTATTTTATTTTCACCAAAATAATCTCACTTCTTACATCAGATATTGTAATGTTGTTCTTTCGTTGATGGGCTCTTTTAAATTATCTGGTGAAAATAGATCACACTTCAGTCCACATAATGATAACAAAATAGTATATTTCATCCTTTATGTTTCACAAGGTTATTGTTTGTTTTGTATTTCAGGCAAAGCTACTGGAAGTTATTTGCACTAGCCATCCTACTAGCTACCCTTTTTCCTAATTATATTGTTACATATCTGCTTGTTTGTTTGTTTCCGGTATAAATTATTTCTGAGGATCTTCAGCAATACAAGTCATTTCTTGATTAAACCAGTTTATTCTTCCTCGATACAAACTTTTAGTACACAGTTGTTCCACAATCAGTACGTTTCTCGTCACTTTAAACTTAACAATTTTATAATACACGCTTTAAATCACAGCGATTCACAATCTCAATGACGAGTGCAAAACACACACTTTACGACTCATTAACTCAAAACTAACAGAGTCATAAATTACACGGAACTCAAAGTAACTACTGCTTTCCCTTCATTCATATCCCGCCAGCGCTGGCTTTCCCCTGCCAGGCTTATATACTAATGAAGAAGACAACTCGAACAAACTCGGACTTCCCCGATCATTCGAGAAACTCATCACACATGTGCCAGCAGTTTCACGTGACTTCTGCTGTCGTAACACTGTCCCTTCCTGAGTATTTTTCGTCCCGAACAATAGCCACTTACACTAAACCAATAAATAATTATCAATAACTTAATTAAATGTACAGAATTTATGAACACAAAATTAAAATACAGCAAAGTCTCTTAATTTTACAGGAAGTTTCTTTTTTCATACTGGTCTCCATCTTATTGCCTTCTGCTTCACGTGGGATTCATCTGCTGACATTTAGAGAAATTAGCCACTGTTATGGGTACTCTTGATGACCTGCCACAAATGACCTTCCAATCTTCACGTCTGCTGGCCTGGATGGGTCTTCCACTGCTTCCAAAAGC
>NW_013666617.1:352141-355821 GCF_000517525.1 Limulus polyphemus | reverse complement strand
AACAAACGGTAGAACGTAACAATACTCTCTGACTGCAGTATCAATTACTCACTGTCTACACATTGTCACCATCTTATATATACCAGACTACCCATATCTAGTAATCTCCCGACAATTCCCGAAGGTTCGAGAGAAGGAGTGGCGTGATACTAGTCACGTGACCTCGCTGACGCAACAATATATATATTTAATACCTAAAGTTTCGGGACTCAGATATAGTTTCAGTTAATAGAGCGGTGTTCCGGTGCGCTTTGACAGCACTACTCTTCTGTAGAAGTCATACATGTTTATTAAACTTTGCTTCTTATTTTATTTACACTTCAGTAGGTTGTTACGTCTGAAGTAGAACGCTAAGAGCAAAGTGCATAGACAAAAGTAAAATAATTTAAATGAATCGGAACTAAAAGTACTAGAAAAGATATATTTTCTTTAGTCTACCTTTCTATTAGTAGTATTACTTAAAACCAAGCTACTGATTAAGTTGCTGTTGAAACATTCGACGAAATGTGTGATTCAATTATTCTTATGGCCCTTAATAGTAATTTTGCTTATTACAGTCATAGATGGCGTTAAACTGGAAAAGTGGCGGACCAAAGAAAATTTCGGGCTTTGTTGCCTAAACGCTAAGAGTAAGTATTAAACTCGCTGTAGTAAATTTCTCAAGCTATGTCATAACTAACATTAACAGTCTGTCGTTGAGAAAAATACTTTTTAAAATTATACAGGTTATCATACAGCAAAGAAACATTTTTTAAAATCTTTATCGGGTTTTCGATATCACTGTACTGTCTACACTCCACAGTACACTGTACAATCTACTGCCAGAATTCAAATTCGATGACAAGGAACCCACTTTGAGACTAATAATGCTTGGACACGGCTTGAATGGGTAATGAAGGTAAAGTTTAATATAAGTTTAACATAACAGCAAATGTACGATGTTTCGACAAGGTTTTGTCATCATCCTTGTACATTTGCTGTTATGTTAAACTTGTATTAAAGTTTTTCATAATTACCCATTGAAGCATTACAACTGCCAGAATGTTATTCACTTATTGATGAAATTGGAGGTTAGACGTTTAAGTGTAAGTCACTTTAACGTATGATGATGATCAAGTTGAACTTAGTTCTACCTATAACTATATAAGTATAACTTAGTATAATATATATATATATGTGTGTGTGTGTGTGTGTGTGTAATATAAATATATGGTATTGGATGAGCTTTGGAGTTTGTTTGAAGATTGTTAAATAGCTGAGCACTTACAGTTACAATTTATAGTATTTTATTTCATCAGTTTTTAATAATACTAAGGAAGTAGTATGGATTAAATAGACACTAGGCTGAATCTCTCTATAGAATTTGGGATTAACTTTCATTGATTGACTCAGAGGCAGAGACTGTAAGACTCATTTTGAAGATTAGAAAATTCAAACAAAATCATTTCATTTCCAAAGCGCTAACTCAACAGGTAATCCAGGAATCTATGTCTACCCTTGCTCTATAGTATAGAGCTATCTTCACCATATCTATAACTTATAACTGTGTCCAAAGGTTTGTTCCTCAGCCAGGAATTTAAAAATAGTTCTAAACTGTAAACATTTTCCTGCTCATTTAGTGGTGTCAGAACAAACTGCTTGACAATGTTTGGATAGTAATCATACGTTAAATGTCACTGACATGGAAAATTCGATTGTTTGATTTATGTAATACTAATAGCCGAAAGTTGTTGTGCATGAAAAACACACACACACACACATGAAAATGAAATGTGCAGCATTGGAGGCTTTGCATAATGCAAAGACTGAAGTGCACCAAGGTGTGTCATGAACTATTGCCAACTTGTGGAAAATGTTGTGCAGTGGTATGGATAATGTACTTAGTACACTTCCAAGAAGAAAGTTGGCCAAATCAAAGAAAACTCGGACAGAGAGTAGTAGGTTAATCTCTATAGAATATCACTGGCTATATTTTGTCATCTGCCGAAATCTGGTAAAAGCAGTTGGTATGTGATGGTGTTTATCAATTGCATCACCAAGTAGGCTGAAGATTATTGATTGACTGACACATTAGCACAGTCTGTAACTGGTAAGTTGGTTGAACAGTGGATTTCACACTTTGGTACCCTAGAGTGATTCACATAGATCATAGAGTTAACTTCAACTAGTTTTTGTAGAATTGTGTTTTCTGTTGGGAATGGTGAAGACACATTTCATCATATCATTCTCGATCAGATGGTTTGGCTGAAAGGGCAGTGCAGAGTGTCAATCATATGCTTGCTATATTTGTTAATTGTGATCAAACTGATTGGAATCAGTACTTACCGTATGTCATGATGACATATCATGCAAATGAGCAACATTTATATCATACAAGCACTAGATTTAGGCCTAGAGCCATAATAAATCATAATATGCTCATATGAGGCCTCAATTTGATATTTACACTCACTTCTACTTAGGTCCTAACAATGAATTGTTGGAAAGGGTTCAGAGAAGGGTTACTAGAATTGTGCCTGGGATGGAGGGGTTGTCATACGAGGAGAGGCTGAAATCTCTCAAACTTAGGGGGGAATTGATTGAGGTGTTTAGGATTGTAAAGGGAATTCATAGTATTGATGAATCATCCTTTTTTTACATTTAACAGTGAGAATAGTAAAACTAGGGGACACAAAAATAAAATTTGGCAAGGTAGGAGTCATCTTCAGCTAAGACAGTTTCATTTTTCTAACAGGGTTGTTGGCCTTTAGAATGGGTTGCCTTCAGATGTTGCAGAGGCAGTAAATTTAAATGAGTTTAAGAAAAAGCTTGATAAGTATATGAATGACAAGAGCTGACTTTAATATTTAAAAAAGATTATTTTAATTTAGTTTAGAGGATTGAACAGCCGAGATGGAACAATAGGTCCCATGTTGTCCCAAAACATTGTTATGTTAATTCTATCTTTAGGGTAACCTAATGAGCTCAAGGTTTCAGCTTTCTGTTGTAAGAAAGTTCCCAAACAATTGCCTGGGGACTTTTACATCCTGTAATGATCCATGGAACATTTAGCCCACTTGAGTTTATTGTTATGGTTTTTGGTTTTAATCATGTGATACATCAGAATGATAAAAAGAAAGAAAAAGATTGAAGTACATGATTTTCTCTTGTGTGACCAGGAAGGACAAAGCAGACAATTTTTTTTAAAGTGGATTTGTAGAAATATATATATATATATATAAACACATTCAGAATGATCACTCGTCTACATCGAACATGAATCCAAGACTTTTAGTAGTCTTTTGATTTTGATGAAATTGTTAAAATCAAGTTTCCTCATGCTTTCCTGAGTTTGAACAGTCCCCCTGTGTTAGAGCTAGTTTCATGTCTTGTGAATTCTATTTTTAATGATTCATTTAGTGAGGTAATAGTTTCAATCTGATAATAAGCATGCACTGAAGGTAGAACTGCTGGTCTGATCAATTCAACAGTTTTCAGTTCTATATAAATTTACATTACATTTACAATACTTTGAACATATTTTAGATACTTCCTTGTACAGACTAAATAGAAAAGATAAGTTAAGTATTACTTTTACATTATTTGAAGAATAAAATATGATTGTATGCAAAAAAAAAGTGGGTAGTGTTACATATCTGCTTGTTTGTTAATTTCCGGTAGAAATTCTTTCCGAGGAACTT
>NW_013666617.1:337251-352131 GCF_000517525.1 Limulus polyphemus | reverse complement strand
AGTAGTTCCACAGTCGGTATGTTTCTCGTCACTTTAAACTTAACAATTTTTATAATACACTCTATAAATCACAGTGATTCACAATCTCAATAATTTCGCTCTCTACGAGTACAAAGCACACACTCTATGTTACCCGAAAAACCGTAACTACTGTTTGCTTAACTATACATTCAATCATCATCGTCCGCTGGCTTTTATCGCCAGGCTTATATACTAACAAAGAGGCTTCGACAAAATTCTAGGAGCTCCTTGATAATTTGAGAAACTCAGTCACGCATGCGCAAGCAGTGTCACGTGACTTCTGCTGTTGTAACAGTAGGAATCTTACCATATTTTGCTAGTGCTAATTAAACGATATGACTTTTTAATTTTTTCAAATTTTGTTTGATTTTGATTGTTAAGACTAAATATCCTGTAATAAAGATGTGACAAAGTTTATGACTCAGGTTTATCTTGAAAAGTTTCTGCTTATAATTCTATTATTTCATCAAAACTATTTAATTATATAAAAACCTGCTATAAGTTTTTCATCTTTTATTTTGGTGAAGATGTTTGCCTTGTAAGTGCACTCTTAATGGGAAGAATTTCTTCAGAACTGATGATGGCATTTGTTGTGGTGCTATTTTGATTAAGTTACTTTTGGCAGCATTTTTGTCATTGTGAACTTTTTACATAAAGATCCAGTAACTGTATGTTGTTATTTTGAATAATCAAATAACAGAGGAATATTTGTAACATCTGAACATTCAGTTAAGTTTTTGCATCATGCTTATGCAAAAAGTTGAGTTACACATGTGATATAACAGGGTGTAGGTTTGTGAAAGTAAGGGATTTGTGTTGTAATTTCTTTCAGTAAGAAGGTGTGTACATGGATCGAATGGATAAACTTCGCCTTCAGAAACTTCATTCTAGATTGCTACAGGATATTGGAGTGTCAGATGTTCTACCCATCTTGTTGCAAGATGGAGTGTTGTCATCGGAAGATTATGAAGACATCAAAAGTTGTTGCACCAGAACCAAACAAACAGAAACATTACTATTTTTGTTGCCAAAGCGAGGCAAAAGAGCCTATTCATGTTTTTGTCAAGCATTAGAAAACAGTTACCCCTGGCTGCTTACAGAGTTGAAGAACTTGCAGATAACGGAGGAAGAAGAAAAAAAACTAGCTGCAGACAAAATGTATCAGCGTAAGTTTTTGGTTCAATCAAACTCCTAACTTTTATTGAACATCAAGTCTGCTATTTTTTAATACTTTCAGGACTGTTTTGAAATTCTGTGTAAAATAAGTTGCTTTAAACTAGTTTTTAAGAAAAATAGTATAATTTAAAATTAAAACAGTATGTATTTTGAAAGTATATATCTGAAAAGAGATTGAGTTTTGAGATTAACTTTATAAAAACAAACAGTCTTCGTACACAATCTTAAGTAGAAAATTTTCATAATTCTAGATCTTAAACAATATGGATATAAAAGTATTATCAGTTATTCATTTCTTCAAAAATAGTTATAATAATTACTGAGACTATTGTTTGGCTTTCATATTATTTGAGATCAAATATTTATACCTTCAAATGAAAGTTTTATTTTACATGTTTAAATAATGAGCTTCAACTGCATGTTTGATAGTTGCACCACTGTGTTTTATTGTAAATAGTTATGATGTTTTAACAAAGAAAATTTTCAAGAGAGAAAAAAGAAAGAGATAAAAACCTTTAAATGAATCACAAAACTAAGAACCTAAACCTTAAAACTTTCATTGATCCACACAAACCACTTGCATTCCTCACTAGATTAAATGCTTGACTCTCCCAAGAATAAATTAGCCTTTTCTTTTTTAAGGTTATTATAAGTTATGCATGAAGCTGACAAAAGAAAAGTTTAAAAGTATTTTAATTTTTACCTCAAACCAGTACAGAAAATAAAAACTGGTCCCAGAATTTCCATAGATAAGAAAAGATAATATCTATTTTAGAAATGCAAACTGCTTTGCAATGCTTTTCTGCAATATAAATATTATTATTGTTTAATTTCTTTTGATGCTTAAATTTTTTTGTATGCAGTTAATTTTTTTTACTGTAATGGAACAGTTGTACATTATACATCCAAAAACAAAGTAGAACACTGAAATTATAAATGCTTAGCTAGCTTTTGTTTAGTAACCAACTTTAACTCAAAGTCGTACCTTCCAGTAAGGTTACAAACTATTGGTTCACTGTAGACTTCTTGGAATAATCACTATTCCTCACACAGTTTGAAAGTATAGATATTTATGTAAAGTATCTCATTCTGAAGACAAAGAGAGTGCTAAATGATTGGTTTTTTGTAATTTCACTTTATGCTGTAAAAAATTTATTTGCCATTATCTGAATGATTTCAGTTTTGCACATTTTCATAAATAGTACTTGCCTCAGATCCTCTTGATTTACAATTTCTTTTTAATTTTTGCAGCTTTAACAAATGAGATGGTTGATATGTTACGCCAGAATGTTCAGCTGGTGCGACGTTGGCATGTGTTGGCTCATAGTTTAGGGATGTCAGCTCAACGAACACAGATACAGGTACAAGCAAACCTTTACATGTGGGACATGGAACAATGTGTACTACAACTTTTGGAACAGTGGAAGAGCTTGAAAGGAAACTCTGCTACGCTTGGAACTTTATTGGAATCCCTTAGAAAAGAACAATTCAATGATATAGCTGGTAAGTATTAGTTTGTAACATTTGTCCCAAAAATTTTGTTATTATCTTCATCAATTCTTAGATTTAAATAATGTATTTCCAAGCTTTATTTAGCCAAAACTATATATCTGTAATATACTGATTTGAAATTTTTGGATAAACTTCTTTGGAGTTTCTGTAATTGGATTCTCATCATCATGTGTGTTGATTACCATGTATTTCTTTTACTTTAGAGCAGAATAGTTTTCTGAAGTTTGTCACACAACTTTATATAGCATGGTGCGATTTTTTAACCTTTTCACTGTGGCTGGGACATATATTGCTCACTGCACTGGGAAATATAATTCCCAGCTGCAGTGAATGGGTTAATTGAAATGTTTATGATTGTTTATTTATTTTTTTATCTCTCACTGTATTTATAATTAGTTGATTGAGTTCTCATTGTTTGCCAACTTTTGTGCCACTAGTAGACTGGGTTATAATTTTGTATGTTGAATGATTGAAGTTATCATCTTCCTTGAGTGGTACAGTGTTTTGTGAATTTTTTATCCTGCCCATTCTATTTTATGCAAAATTTTCAACTGTAGCTTCTAAAGTATTGTAATTTTTTCTGTTTTCAGAACATTGTGAGATTTAACACATATTTTTGGGACTTCTATTTTTTTCACATGAGCCAACATGGCTGTGTTATCTAGTCCCTTTTTAGTCATAGGGTTTGTGGTATGTGTAGGTAGTCAATTTCAGCTTTTATTTTATTTTTCAGTCACTGTTTGAATCTATGGTACTACAGACCAGTGTTTCCCAACCTGGTCAGTACTGCCCCCTAGTGGGCGTTTTTTAAATTCAGGTGGCAGTAAAGGCTGAGGGGGTGGACAAAAACATTTTGAGGGTTCCAAAATTATATTTGTTAAAAATAAACCATAAAAATAGGGGTTTTGTTTTAAACACATTTGAGCAAAAACACTGTTTGGGTATGTTCGTGGTAAGCAACACCAACCTAATGTTTCTTATCAATTTGTTGAGCATATCTCTTGGCACCACTTTCGGTACTTGTATTAAAAATTCATTAGAAGGGGGCATGAGTGCTCTTTGTTTGCTGTAGGGGGCACTGTGGCAAAAAATGTTGGGAAACTGCTATAGATGATTAATGATCTATCTGTTGGTAAGGGTGTTTCAGATTCCATGGTCTTCAATCTCACAGTATTGGAGTTCAGCCTAAATGTCTTTGTATTTTTCAGTTACATGTGTGCCAATCAATTTTTTTTTTTAAACTTATTGTTTGTCAACTGTTATAAAAAAGGATATAGTATATAGACATACTATGAAATTTCCGACTTTTTATTTTAATGTAGAAATTTTCAAAGTTTGTCATTTTACTTGAATCTGTACACTTTTTACATAAACATGTGGTTCAGAAAACCATTAAATTGATTTTATTATAGCTACCTTTGTTCCTTTCTTGTTTTCTTGGGATAGTATTTACTCTGCCTACAGGGATATTATTGTAAACATGCAATTATGCAAGAAGGTCTAAGAGAACAGTATCTTTCAACTCCCAAAGCAGATTTCTAGAGGTTATGTTTCCTCTATGTTGAATGAGAATAACCAGTCATGTGGTTAGTGCTTATTCGTATGGGTAAATCTGAAGTTTTCTGTCAACTAAGGAGCATTGGATTCACACAGTTCTACCAAGTTTCTAAATTAAGTTGGTTGACAGAAAGACTTCTTGAGGGAAGTAAATGTCTTAATTAATTCACAGATCCAGTAGAAGGTGATAGCCATGTCCTTTGCAAGTATGCATACTGTGTTTTATGTCTATTGATAATTCAAAAATTTTCATTTCTGAAACGATAAGCTTACCTCTGTGTACACAGTAGTTATTCCTTGGGCATCTGCCTTTGAGATTTTAGGCTTGCCACTAACATTTAGCTATATCCCACCTGTGACATGTTGTAATGTGAACTGAACTAGTGCATGATGTAATCATCATGTGACAATAGCCCTCCACTTGTAGGAAGATGACACATCTTCCACAAGCACTTGCACTTGAAATTAACTTTATTCATATCCTTGACACTGTCTTTAATGGACTTGTTTCTCTAAATTTACACTTAATAATTTTTATGAGATTTGCACAATGTTAACCGTCTTTGGTTTCTTTTTAGTTTGATTTAACTTCATGGCCACTAAATAGCTCCAAAAAAATTAATTTGAGGAAATGCTACAATGACCATGAATTCTCAAGTGACAGTGTCTACTGCCTCTTCTAGAAGATCTGAGGCTGCTAACACTACTTTTACTTTGCCTGTGACCACTTTCACTGTGGAAGGTGTTACTGCCATAGTTCACTGTGTTGTGTGTTCTTTGATGCCTTCTTGCCTCTTTACCTGTTGAGGACAATGTTCTTACTCCAAATCTCTTTTTGGACTTAATTACTCATGTTCGTTTTATACTTTCCCTTTTTCCTTTGAATCTTCTCATTTCTTACTACATGACTCTCATGCTGAGGATCATTTGATTTTTTCTTCTTTTCAAGTCATACAAGTCCATGTTGATTCTTGGAACAGCTTTGTTTCCACTTTCAAATGCCTTATCCTCCTTGACTCCAGGGTTACTTCAACAAGATTTATGGCTGTTCCTCTTTTCACTTCTTGGACTTCTAATCCGTTTAGTCCTTTCTATCCACTTGGGGGACTGATCCCCTGTCTTCAGTAGCACTTTCTAGTGCTCAATTTTCCCATCTTCACATTTTCCTTACCCATCTCCTGCTTATCCTCTCTTATCTAAAGTTCTACACTGTAATCCTGATAGTTTTTATGGGGGTCTATGGTCATTGTTTTTCAGTACCTTGGCCAGGGTTTTATTTTCTACCTTGTCCCTGCATATTTAGCTCCTCCATTGTTGAGACCTACAGAGATGTAATGCTCTTCACTCTACAGTTTGTCTTCCCCATTCTTACCTACATTTGGCATCTTTCCTTTACCAGAATGCTTTGAGACTCGGGCCAAGGCTTCCTAACACCAATTTTCCCTTTCTCCATGGTTTTTTGTCTCTCACAGCTTTGTGAGTCCACCCCAATTCCTCAACCCCATGAACCCTCCACTTCTCTTTTCCCATTTTTCATCCCTTTACAGCTTCTCATCACCTCTTTCCTGTAGGGTTGGCTATCTCACATCCCATCGGTGACTCCTGATCCTCTGTGTCTTGAGGCCATGTTATCAAATTGTTTGGACATGAGAACCGTCAAGTGTCATTTGCCCCTCTCCAGGGTTTTATTTTTGTCTATTCTAGAAGACTAAAAGCTGGTATGCTGTCATTGACCTTTCCTATTTCAACCACTATCTGGTGGTTCCTCAGTTTAATATCGAAGGGTTTCTTTCTCTCCATTGCTTGTGTTGCTGTTCTACTCTCTCTGTCTAACAATTGAAGAGCCATGTTTTATATCACTGGTCCATTCACTGCTTCTACCACCAGGATGTCCATCTTGTGGCCAACTTTATATGGTTGTTTGACCAAGAATTGTTGGTTTCTACCATTGAGGCTATTGGTAAGATTGTCAACTACCTTTCACCTTTTTTCCTGTGGTTATGCATTTTTCTCCCCTTTTCCTTATGATTTATTCTGATCCTTCCTAATTCATTATCCCCCTTGTCCTGTTCCTTTGCTTAACTGGCTCCTTGTTGTGGTTCTACACACACACACCTAGACTTACCATGCTTAGCTACCTCATCCTTCACCATCTCTCTCTTAAAATCTATTTCTCTCCTTTTGCTAGTAGCCATCACAAATCTGATCTTTATGAATTGGATGCCTCCCATACTTTGTTTCACCAATATACCTTGATTTTATTCACAGACTGCTCATTTCTTCCTAAGACTTGGGCTGCTTGGAAGGGAGATTATACATTTTCTCCCATATCTTTTCCATCATTCTTGGCCCTTTATGATTGTACAGACCCTGATTGCCTTTTGTGTCCAGTTCAGGTGGTCAGGCACAGCTCCATTTTGGGGTTCCCATGATTATTTATGCTTGTCATGGGACCCCTCTTCTTTGTTGGATCTTTCTTTCTCTGTGCTTAGCAGATTGATTTGTCAGCTCATCTGGATCATCAATTTCTCCCTGGGTATAGATGTTTGCAGGCTGTATCACATCTCATCACATCATATTCATAACTTGACTGAGTGTCTAGCCTTGCACTTTTAATGACCATTGGACAAGATCATCCAGGCTGGACATGGACTACTCCCTACACCTCTGTGGCCCATTATCTGGTGGTTTGTCTTATTCAGGATATTCCCTCCCTCCAGTTGCTTATTCTCCAATCTACTCATCATTTTTAATGGATGAGTGACTCTTTTATTTCCTTATTTATTTATATTGTACTCTCATTTGCTTCTCAGAATACTTACTTCCCCAGACCTGCACGAGTCAGGGGTAATGGAAAGCAGTAAATCCATTCACCCTGGCTCGTAAAGTTTACTGTGTTGAGATAGGGTTTTCCACAAAACCACTAAGATGGTATATAGATATATTTCATTGTATCTTTCATAGAATATCACATAAAAAAGCTAACACTGGAGTAGTGTCTGCCCACTTCCCTGGCTTATGCATCCCAGCTTTTGAAAGTATGCTTTGCAGTAATCCAATGCACTTTTTCCAGTGAAAGACCTTTTCAGAACTTGGGTTTAATCAGTTTTAAGCACCACTGGCATTTCCCCAACACAAATTCCCCTCCCAGTTGTTGAGTAGAGCATAGCACACCCTTGCCACTATCAGTTCCTAGCCAATGGGGTGGTCAATTTGGAGACTTCCTCAGTGTTTGTGTTTCTGTCTGGAAGAAGAGTCTGAGTGGGCAGTGCATGGTAAGAATTATGGCAGGGGTGTCCATGTCAGTGTAGTACAAGTCATCCCTATTACATAATATGCTAATTTTTTGGTTGTTTCACCAGTTGGATTGGGCAAAGTGGTCTGCTTACAAAACTTGAAGGGACTTCATTCCTGGCCCTGTATGTAATTTGAGTCAGTGGTGCAACAGAACAGATACCAAACCATACTGTCTAATCATTGCTCTAGTCAAACTAAACCTCATATCCAAATGACCTGTTGTGTGCAAATGCTCAATTGTTCATGTCTTCTTCTGCCCATCCCTGCAACACCAGGGCTCATTTTGCCATCCTCTTTTCATACATCCATCAAGGCATAGAGTATACTCTGCATAAAATCACCCCTTCAGTAAGCCCTCAAAATATAAGTGTGTCGCACTCTATGAGCTTTCCCCTTCAGTAACTTTCTCCAAAGAGAGTCCACATAGGTTTTTGTAATTGCAATGTGGGAATGTAGCTACTGTGTTTCATGAAGTAAGGTTATTGTTTTTTTGCAAGTTAACATCTATTTCTGATAGATACCTTTCTTTACACACACCCCCACTACCAGTGAACATTGCTCTTGCCTTGTCTAAGAATGAATTTTGTTTCAAGTGCAAATGCTTATGAGGATCTACTGCATATGAAGAGGGCTATTGTAGCATGATGATTACATCTTGCACTAGCACAGTTCATGTTATAACATGTCTCAGGTGGAAGATAGCTTATGGTTAGTGGAAAGCACAAGATCTTAAAGACAGACTTATCTCTCTGCTTGCAGAAAGGTAAGTATCCATCAGAAATACATTTTCAGGTAAGAAATATATTACCCTTTCTTTACACATCATGTTCAGCCATATTATTTTCCTTAACTTAAAACTCATTCAGTTTAGTCAAATTCAACCACATTGTGATTTATCCTGCTTGATCTTTCTGTTAGAAAGCAGACCTGCCTCTGATTTTGCAGACATTTGTTTAAACTTAGAATACTTCAAAGACATTAAGAAGCTAAGATATACTGAGTTTTGTCAGTTAATTTTTCATTATTTCACTTCTTTTTCTATAACAGCTTTCCAAGAAACAAATGTTTCTAAAAGTACAACACAACTGAATTAATGTGCTGTAGCCTCAAATATTAAGAGCCACTAGTTCTAGTTTACCATACCTTGCCTATTGCTGTTTCTTTATTTGTCATATATTTACTTGATGCAGTTCATGATTAAGTTTTCAGATTTTTTCCATTATTTCAGCCTTTATATATTTCATTAACTTTAAACCAAATCAAGCTATGAAGTTGCATATCCAAGTAATAAATTTCCAGTCTTGTATGATTTGTTCCTGAATGGCTTACAGTCAGTGCAAATTGAGTTGGCTGGCTACGTGGATTGTAATAATTCTTAACTCTATCTTGAGATTTTTTGATAACATGTTAAGTAAAACCTGCTCAATCTTCTTGATTTCATGTAAATGCTTGCATTTTTACCATATGAAAACTATCATTATATCTAGCTAAGAATGAAATATTTAACTTTTTCAATATTTTCCAGCTGATTTCTCACTTCCTACATTAAAAATGTGAAAGGAATTATTTGTGCATATTCTTTTGATAAGAAATCTTTCCTTTGTATGTGTTTTATTTTTTCCTCCTGTAGTTTATTTATTCTCTTGTTTTGATTGTGTTGTCTTCCATTTTTTGTTGAACAGATAGATTTAAATTTATTGTTAATGTGCCACTCTGTCTACTTCTTGTGTAAGCTCCATTTTTATGGATTTCCCTAAACCAGCTTGGAGTTTGTCCCATATTCTCTATTTTATGAGGATCCTCAGTTTTTTTAATATTTTAGGGTGTGTATCAATGTGACAGTTGAGCTTATAATTGTTTTTTCATCTGCCAGATTGAATTGGCCTTACCCACTAATTTACTTTATTTTGGATCTCTATCTAGTAATATCATTTTAATATTTCTCTAACATTAATGTAACCAGTTTTGTATCTTAAATTTTATGTGATAGTACTAAAGTTGTGAAATTATATAAAAATCCAACCAATACTAGAGATGGTAATTATGCTATCCACTGAAACAGTTGTTTTTAATCGATATATTCCAACTGTTTTCAAAGAACCCAATCATGAGACTATGTATTTTCTCCAAGTCTTGTATTTTTTTTAACAGTGTATCACTCCTTTAGCTTTAAAATATGGTATGTTGCAAAAGTTTTTATCTGGTTGTGTATCAGTGGATTATAGAGCTTGGTATGAAAGCTTGAAAGACATAATTTAATAGTGTTATTTTGAATCTATTTGTATCAAAAACATTGTGAATAACTTCATGACAAAATTTGCAATATGATAGATTTTGACAGTAACAGAAACGTTTTGTGAGAAGAAAAAATGCTTTGATTACAAGTAAATCCAATAAAATAAATGATAACATTTTGGAAAATACAGGTATGATACTAATTGATTTGCAAAATAAATAGATTAACTCATGTATTTATTTCCTGAAAGGTTACAGTTAATAACAAATCATTTTTTTTTTTTTTTAATTATGACATTTACATTAATGTTTGTTTTATTTATATAAAAGTTTTGTCTTGTTTTTCTATGTATTGATGAGTATTCCTCCCCAATCTTTTCATTACAGATAAACTGGAAGAAGAATTTCTTCAATAAAAGGCCCTCTCCATGTATATGATGATTGATATGATTAAGAGAAGGTTTTATCAGTATTTTGAAAGTTAATAGTGTAATTGTACATATACTATGGTTATTTTTTACTATTTGTATAATATGATATTTTTTATGAATATTCATACTGTTTTTTGTTTTGTTGTCTGTTTATTTGTATTTTTAATTGTGAAAAAATGTAGCATAGACCGTAAACAAGTTAAAACTATGAAGAAAAATAATTTCAGCATAAAATTTTGTATGAAAAAGAACATTCATAGATCAAGAGATCATTACATAACTACCAAACTCTACATTATCTTATTTATAAGATATGAAAAAATCTTATCAAGATTATATATAAAGCCTTGACTCAGTAAACAATTTGACAATGTTCACCTTTTATGTTTTGCTGTAGTATTCATTATAAAGTTTTACATATAGTACTGGATAATAGTTAGAAATCCAGAACTTCCATTAACTTCATTATTTGTGAAGTTGTAGGCAAATTTGACTAAACCAATGATCTGCTAGTTTTATTGTTAATCTGCTATTTCATTTTTTTTTAATCGGTGGAATGAGAAAAAACTAAGTTCAGCTTTGTGTAGGTGCCACTACCTAGCAGCTCCATTCTTAACACATTTATATACTTTGTTGATTTTAATTTATGGTATTTAACCATCTTAAAAGTAACTGGAAATACTTTATTATTAATTTTACTGATCCTTATGGAATTATATGCCAAGTTTCCTTAACTCCTTAAACCAGAGTGGATGCTTCTAGCATCCAGACAAAAATCCTGATTTGTCCATTGGATGGTAAAAGTGTCCGATAACATTTATGTTTCATAGGCTGAAAACCATGTTGCTATCCACCTTTTATAATAAACCAGAAATTTTATAAGTTAACATGATAATTATTAAGACATAATGAAAGTAATTCCGGCAGAATGAGCAAAAAATTATGGGTTTAAGGAGTTAAAATGTGTAGTTTAATATTTTTTTCTTGCTAACTGAATTAATTTAAAAAATAATTCTATGAGAATACACTAGAATTATTACTTATCACAGTTTTACTTCATGAATTCATTATTTACATTACCTATTTAATTCATCAATAAAGTTCTGTCTTTTATTTCATAAAAACCATTACAGAAGTTTGCAATTTGTAACATGAATTAAGTCTTCTTGGGATTTTGTTTTGGTGGCACATTTCTGTAACTGAAAGCTTTACAAAATACTTTTTGGTCTGAAAAATCATACTAAACACTCCTAAGAAATTGTTTTCCATCTAAAAAAACATTTATATATTTATAAAAGGTGTTTTTCCCTTTAAAATGTTAGGTTTCAAAGTTAGTATGTTGGTGAATTAATGTTGATACAAGCTATCTGTGATGTCATATCACAGAAATATAATAATAAGAGTGCAGTTAACTTAAACCATTGTGGTATACCCCTGCACAGATGTTCTGCAGAGCAAAAGTAGGGGACACTAACTGGAGTTCCAGAATATCAGAATATGAATCAGTTTGTCTGTGAACTCCGACTAAATATGTTTTAAAGAAGGAATTAAGACACAAAAATCTAAAACTACAACCTTTATTTAAACAAAACAAGGATAAGTGTTCATTGTAGGGGGTGTTGGACTGAAGAGAGAAAAAAAGGGTAAAGAAAAGTCTTGGTAAATCCTTTCTCACCAGTCTAATGCGTGCCCACTCCTGGAAGTTAAACTAAAATAAAGCCACAAATATTATATTCAGAGTTCAGCTCATAATGTAACCAAAATTTCAATTTCTGCAAAAAGCAAGATATTGGAAAAATCTACCTAGTAGGGGAGAATTAAGCTTTTAATACTGTAAAACACAATGAAATTAACAAGGCCTGGCTTGCATATGACCACACCTCAATCACCTGATTTCCTTACAGTGTGGTCAAAGCACAAGGATGAGGTAGTCCAGGCTATTAACCAATTTGCTGACAGGAAAGCCAGCCTTCTACTTTACAAGCTATCTTTCCTGTAAGAAGATGCTGTTAATTACAAATTAGCAAATCTAGATTCTGAGCATACCTAGAATTAGGGAAAATTTAATGTCTTTACTTAAACAAATTTATGTGTCCAAACTGAACTGAAAGAAATTTCAAAACATTTACATATTAACTAAGGGGTAGCAAACACATGGTACCATCCTATACCACACAATGCTCTCAAATCTTAGTTGAAAGGTGTATAATGTTATTCTTAAGTGCTAATGCTGTGATAATTGACAATTCAGTAATTGCTGTACACTATCATACTAATTGATTATTAACAGGCCCCCTCACAAGCCAGTGGGGACATTTTTATTGGCTAAAAAGAAGGCATTTCCCACAATCTTTTAGCATTGGGGCTGTGAAAAGTGATCTGAAATGATAAGGTGACTGAAATCTGATGTTCATAGACCCTTGAAAAAAGTGCAAGCCAAAACATGAGCTCAAATAAATACATTTATCTGAAATTGTTTATCATCTTCATTAAAAACACCTACAACACAATTTACTATTGGATTGCTAAAATATAGGAAGCTCCATTACCAATTTGAGTCACACCATGATTTTTATACAAAAAAATAAAATTAATTATATTAATATAAATAAACAACAATGAAATCATCTTCTCACGAAAATTTCTTATTTTCATCATAATTTACAGTTACATCAAGATACCTTTAAAAATACACTTTTAAATAATTAGTTACTACAAATGATCATATAGGGATCTTGATCTTAAGAATATGGAAAGCATTTCCAGTCCCAAGGAAAATTGTTGAGTCCCTGTGAAATAAAAGAGTTGATATTGTTATACAGTTATACTTATATTAAATTTTGGATGTTTTGTATCATTATATAAATTGGGTATTTGAAATCAGTACTGCTTGAGTTTGTTCTTTTTTTTCATGTAGGGTATTTGTGTTATCATTAAGTTAGCTTCATGATTTAATTTTAGCCTAATACTTTTACAAACAATATGCAGCCTAGGATACACTAATCTCCTTTCAATATTAAAGTAAAAATTGTGATAATTTAGCCATTCTTCTAGTAGCATTCTTCACGAGTTTATAAATGTTATGCTTCCACTGTCATTGATGATTGGTCTTACATAGTTTGTATTCTCATTATACTATTGTTTAGTAATGTATTGTGTTGATTCATTTGCCGATATAGTAATACCACATTCGACAAGAAACGCGTCGGCCAATTCACCACTATCTACAACTTTTGCCCGTTGTTCTAACAACGTTAAAACGACTTAACGAACTCTTGAGAAGATTTCCAAGAAAGTAAACCTACAGACATTGGTCTTATTTAACAAAATCTGCCTACAAGAAAATCTGTCACTAAAGTACACTAACATTCGATTACATGACCCGACAGCAAAAGATGATAAGATAACCTTGGAGTTTCAGCAGAAACTTGTCAAAAGGCAAATATCAGAAAAGTTGGCGGTGGGTGGTGATGATATAGTAATACCACATTCGACAAGAAACGCGTCGGCCAATTCACCACTATCTACAACTTTTGCCCGTTGTTCTAACAACGTTAAAACGGCATATCGAACTCTTGAGAAGATTTCCAAGAAGAAAGTAAACCTACAGACATTGGTCTTATTTAACAAAATCAGCCTACAAGAAAATCTGTCACCAAAGTACACCAATATATACATCTATACATATACAAATATATTTTACATATACACACACACATACATGCATGCATATACATACACCTATGCATATACATACATACACAGATATACATATACGCACATACATACATATACATGTAAAAACCGTATAGCTAAGCAGTTATTAATATGCTACAATTAAAGACCAGAAAGGCCTGTCATGTTTATTATTTAGTTGTATTTCCCAAACTAGGAGAATTTGCTCTTTCTGTAGTGAAGACTGAACTAAAATGATTATTCAAAGCTTCGACTATCTCACTATTATTTTCAAGTATCCTGTCGTCTATTTTTAAAGGTCCTATCCTGTCTTTCATTTTGTTGTTTGCTTTGTAATACTGTTACCCTCTGTGTTCGTTTGTTAATTTTCCGTATAATTTCTTTCCGATGAAACTAGTGATACAGTCCTTTCGTAAATAAAACTAGTTTATTCTTTCTCAATACAATTTCCACGGTCACGCTATAAGTTAAACAAACGCTATAATTCACAACGAACGACTCACGCGCTCGACCCAACTGTCCGCCTCTATCTCTGTCTGCAATTCAACTACATTCCTGCCGTCACTTCTTGGCGGCTTATATATACAAGCATACCGCAAATCTAGTAAACACTCGAGGATTCACGAACCTTCGAGAATATGACGTGTTACTAGCGTCACGTGACCCCCGCTGTCGTAACAATACTTAAAGAATTCTTTTGGATTTTATTTTTGTTCATCGCTAATCTAATTTGTCTTTCCATTTTACTTTTCCGTATCATCCTATCTAACTCATTCCTAACAATTTTATAAGCAATTCCACCCTCTTCCCTTTTAGTCTGTCTATATATATTTTTAAATTTTTTCTTTTTACTATTAATTAACCTGCTTATATTTCTATTCCACCATAAGGGCTTACTTTCTTTATTTTACGAATAGATGTGTACGGAATACACGCTCTCTGAATTTTATCTAAC
>NW_013666617.1:335104-336251 GCF_000517525.1 Limulus polyphemus | reverse complement strand
ACGCGTACTTGTAAATTGTAACGTTATTATTAGGCCTATACATACGATTGTTAACAACCGGTCCGTGGAGGTCATTAAATTCTAAGAACAGGTTCGCATGAACCGGCTGAATCCCACCACTGCTTACACTTAAATATTTCCCACATTTCAATACAGCTTTTATTTATAAATTCCCTTTTCCAGTCTATTGCAGCTAAGAGATTCCTGAACTTGATAACCATATATCAAGTATGCTTTTTCCTATCGTTAACAATGACGCTACAAATCAGCGTAGTTTTATTACTAACCTTACTAATGAAAACGGCAACGTCCCCTGCGGCTCTGCAGAAATTTGCTCAGCTGTGTTTTCAACTTATCTATCTCACTCCTTTCCTGGAAGGACAAAATCAATACTAGTGTCGAGTTATTGGCTTAAGTCAGTATTATTCTGAAATGGAGTGCAAGGAAAATTACTGAAGGGTTGTGTAAAGACTACAGCGCGTTATGACAGCATGTGTAAGAAAGGACTATGACAGCGTCAAAAACATTATACACCTTGGCCGGAGGCCCCCTAGGCTTCAGCCTGCCAAGCCTATAGGTAAATCCGGCACTGGACATAGGTATAATGGCGTCACAAATGAAAGAGCGAAGTTTATTCAGCGGCATATTACGGCATTAACCAAGAACCTTCATGTTCACAGCATAGTATTTTAACTACTAAGTCATTTGCAGTGAAAAAGAGAAGGAAAAGAAGTAGTGCTCAATAATGAACTAAAGTTAAAAATGGCATTTTACTAAAATATATCATTTAAAGCTTTTACTTTTTGAAAAACTAGTGGTATTACATATCTTCCATTTTAAATCAAACTGTCACAGGATTTTAAGACTGCTGGTTTAAAAATTTATGATACTGTTACTTCTCCGTGTGTTAATTAATTTTCCGTAACTTCGTACCGACGAAACTTACGCGACACAAGCCTTTACTTAATAAAACTGGTTTATTCTTTCCGAATATAACTTAACCGATACACTCAACAATAGCAACGAACGTCGATAATACTCCGACCGCAGATCAATTACTCACTATCTACCTACCCATTACAATCCCCATCTTTTATATACCAGCCCACCCTACATCGAGCAATTTCTAGAGCATTCCCGAAAGAAC
>NW_013666617.1:330332-335094 GCF_000517525.1 Limulus polyphemus | reverse complement strand
ATCGAGCAATTACTAGAGCATTCCCGAAAGAACAAGATAGTTCTAGGAAACAAGAGAGCGTGAGAATTGTCACGTGATCTCGATGACGCAACAATACTTTAATTTTCTGTTTAAAAAAGCACTCCGTGAAAAAGTTAGTCTTTGAAACTTAAATTTCACCAAAAGATATATGCCATGAAATCCTCTAGCATCTTTGATACTTAATTTTCTAAGTTTGGTGGTTAGGGCGCTCGCCTCTCAACTTGCGGGTGGCGAGTTCGAAATCTTTCACTGAACATGCTCACCTTTTCAGCCGTGGAGGAATTACAATGTTGATAAAGAGTAGCCTTAAATTGGAGGCGGGAGGTGTTGACTTCCATCTAGTCTATCACTCCTTGGAGTAGCTTTGCTTAAAATCCACCAAAAACAAACAGTTTAATTTTCTACTTTTCACTTTTCTGCACTGCTAAAAAATAAAAATAAAATTCTGGGTTGCATGCTTAAAGGTTGTTAGTAATTGAAGTATCAAATTAGTGTATTTCTAGGTTACACAACAGGTGGAAGTTCTACATTGCGCACGTTAGTATGTTTACTGTATGTTAATAGTTCTTATTTTGCACTTAACAAATATCCTGATTATAGAGCTTGACGATATTTTTTTTCTATCCTAAACGCACTCTAGTGGTAGTTATTAAGAAGATTTAAGAAGCAGACGACTATTTTTGTGAAACAATATTTAGTAAGTGATATATATATACATATACGTTTCACGAAAAAAATTATGCATAAAGGGTTCAAAAAAAAGAAAAAGAAGGAAGTATGAATCAGTAGACCAGATGTATGTGTTTAAAATGTTTGAACAGAGTATATTTATACTAATTAATATAGCATGTAGTACTATTAATATTAGTGTATAACCCATACAAACAGGTCTGGGATTTCTATTTCAATATAAATTATAATTATACTAAGAACCATGTCTTCGTAATTTCATACGATATTTTTCTCTCGTTTTTTGGTTTATACCCCAAAGACGAGCGATATGAGGAAAGTGGTAGCTTTTTATCTAATTTCCTAAAAGTAAAACTAAAAACACATTGAAATTTTTGACATATTTATGGATACGAAACTGTAGCAGACCAAAATTCAGTAATTATACTGGAGTCCCACTAAATGTCTTGAAGAATTGTCAAGAACTTTGATGAAAAGCTAACAAGCCATTAGTCTGATAGACCACATTACTTTCACTTAGAATATTATATTATAAACACTATAATTTTCCTGTAGCTGTGGCTCCCATAGATGGTGAAATTCACTGAAACTGGGAAGGCCCACACAAATGGGACTAATAAGCAAATATAAAGGCAATAAGAAAAAAAAAGAAAACCAGTGAGATGAGGAAATCTTCATTTTAAACAAAAAAGTTAGTAAACTCATAAAATTTCGATAATTACACTTACCTTTCATTACAAGTAAGCTCAGTTATGTGTCTTGATCAATATGGCAGATATCTTGACACTAAAGTTCTTTGCAAATTACAGTTTCATGGCCTTAAATATGACAAATATTAAGTGTTTTTAAGTAAATTAGATTGTTTTAAAGCTCCTACTCAATTATGTTGCAGAGTTTTACTGAAATAAGTGTGTTGCCCCTAATTAGTAAAACTGGGTCAATTATGTTGCAGTTTGATACATGAAGGTGCTGTCAGTGTTACAAATTTCACCCCTTTTCTTTCAAATTTTAAATATATCAATTTAACTAATCTATTAACTTGAACAATCAGCTCAGGGGGAGTAAAGAAAACGTTATATGCTCCATTAGAAATAGAAATGTTGTAGGCTTATAAAAAATGGAATCTATACCTGAAACATTATTTTGGGGGCATCTATAATTGACACTTTTTTTTCAGACTCTTACCCCCCCCCCCTCACACACACACATACACATTTTTGTGGCTTTGGTCAGTGTTCTGTGTAGATTTATAAGGTGTGTCTATATATGTACATTCTAATTCAAACATCTCACTTTATTTATAATGGAAGAAAAATATCAAGAGCATCAATAAATCAAACACCTTGAGCTGGTCAGCAAAATTGAAAAAAAAAAAGACTGATACTGAACATCAATATTCTATCATTCAGTGTATCATTTTTAATTTACTAAAAATATGTCAGTTTTTAAGAAATTTCTTCTTTGATCTGTTTTTTCTTTTCTTTTCAGTTTGTATTCTTTAGTACCTTTGTGATTAATTTTCTCTAGTGAAGCCTATGGCCATCTGTTTTTTCAATAAAATACAAAATCCAGTGGAACAGGTAAAAATTTCAAAGGTAACAATAGTGAGTTTTGTTTCACTTAAAAAGTGTTCAGACATCTATTGTACATTTTGTACACTTGTTATGGACAACTCTTTATATAATAATAATGAAACTGTTTTTAGAAATTTAGTTAATGGTTATTTGCAGTCTCATTGTATTGTAATATTTACATTTTTTTAATTAACATCATGATAAGTAAGAAATTAAGAGTAATTTATGTGTATTGTTTGAAGACATATAGTGAAAAACTAAGCTTAAGTAAAAGGATTTTCCAACTAAAACAAGTTTTATCCTAACTAAATGGCATTAATAATAATATACCACTATAGATATAAAAGGTAATAATATTTCCTAAAATGTGTTGCTCTATATGTGACATAATTTGAATTACTGTCTTGTTCAGTTTTACATTACACACATTATGGCCAAATGAATAGAATTTGGAGGTATATCAGCAGTTGAAAGTTGTATTTTGGGGTTTGGGAAGGTGATGTCTGTTCTCTCTCTGCTGACACAAAACTTTTGACACTTCGTTGTATGATAGGTCTAATGAATAACGTTAAATCTATCATATAACTATGTGTCAAATATTTTGTGTAAAATCTAAAAAGTAAAAAAACTCATGGCAACAGGTGCAGTAGTTCTCAGAAAAATCTTTCATTTCTCTTTCATTCCAATGTAACACAAATCATAACAAAAACTTGCACACATTTTTAATTGAAAACTTTAAGTACTTGTTATGAAATTAATTTTTATACTTTTATGCTCTTTTGTTACTTGCTGCACACCTATCTTTTACAATGTTCAAACTTCTAAGGAACTGCAACTGGGAAAAAAAAAAAGACCCATAGTTCTCATGTACTGTTTGATAGGAATAATCTTCAGCCCTCCTTATTTTTCAAACATGAAGCACGTTATAATAACTTAGTATGATATTGTGCAAAACACAAGTTATACATAATCAATTGTTTATTTGGATTTATATTTGAAATAGATTTTTGATGCATTTAGTGTAGCAGATAGTTAAACTAATCTTAAGCCTATTTATAATTGAATAAAAATATATACAAGATTAGCTTAGTTTTTCATGATTGATGTATTTCATTCTAGGTTTAAATATGTCTTGGTCAAGGGCAGGTTCTGGTTTTGATCAGAAAGACTTTGTAAACCAATTTCTACAAAGAATTCCCATAGCAGAGTTGGCTCCAAATCTTCCTAATTGTGCTGTTGTTGGTGCTGTTATAGTAAAACAAAGTTTACGATATGTACCTAATAGAAAAGGTAGATGCTGGCAAATTGTTATATGTTTGAACTAAATGATTTTTCTTAAATTTTTATTATTGGATGATAAATGTGCATTAACTTGGTTCGCAGCTCCATAAGTAAACTCAGAAACTCTAAAGAACTTAGAAAAAAATTGGTTAGGTATTTAATTATTATTTTTTAGAATTTAATAATAAAAATGTTCTTCATTATTGGGTTATTGACAATATGATGTTTTTAGTAAATCTTTTGATCTATTATTAAGGATAATTTTGAAACTATGTATAAAGTATAATTTAAGGTAATAGTAATTAGAAAAATACAAATAGGCTAATTACAGAACTTAAGCATGAACTTCTCACTAGATTTACAAAACATTCAAATTTACACCTAAACTATTTATGTAAAAAATTACAATAAATGGTAGTTAAAGTCAACTTGAAAAAAAAAGAATCAAAGCAGAAATAGCAAAAAATAAAATGATTATTTTTTTATTGGCCTGTACTTGTGAATAGTAAAGGTATGTAGTATATTACAGAAATAACATATCAATCATGTTGATTTTAATATCTAAAGGAAGCTTTGTAACACCACAGTAACACTTTACCTTAGTTAATGTGTTAAATCAATAAAGACAGCAAGGTCAAAAAACTAAAATTTTGTACTTAAAGGATAGAGAAAAAATACTAAGTACAAACTACAATGAAGGAAGGGTAAAATGTATTCTAGTAAAACAGATACCTGCAGAAGAAGAACTCACACAGTTGTGGAGATACATTGTCTATCAGAATTTGCAAACCTCATACCTAAATTAAAAGTATAGCTTAAAAAAAGAGTAGATATAGATACTCAAATGTACATTTCTCCACTCTTAAAACTACCATTTACCATCAGCATCCAGTTGCTCTTTATGACACAGAAAAATGTTGTGTTGCATTACAATAATATGTACATCTATAAAGATTGATCTTGACTTTTGGTAAGAAATAATGAATGCATGCATTTGAAGAAGTAAATCTCAATATTGAATGTTGGTAAAACAGAGCTGATGAAGGGTTTCTAAGTTAAAATATTACTCTAATTTAGAATTTTTAAATTACTTTATGAAAACTTCCTTCTTCCAAACACTAAATTACCATTATGAGATATCAATTCAAAGGCTAGATTCTTTAAATCCAATATATTGTTACATCTCTGGTCTTTCT
>NW_013666617.1:328305-329332 GCF_000517525.1 Limulus polyphemus | reverse complement strand
CTATCTCACCCTTTTTGGTGGTCACTCTCGTTCAACCGAGCGTGAGTGCGTGCGCATTGGAACGTTACTGTAGATATGATTGTAGTAGCTTAAGTCATTCTGCACGGTATATCTGTTTATATTAATCATTATATTGAAAAATTAACTCAAAATATATATATATTTTTGAGGAAAGAAGTTGATCTGCGATTGTTAGGGTTAAAAGTTACTGAGTGGCGAGTGCAAAGTCTTTACATGAATTGGACTTAGGACTTTGAACTGAAAGAGTTTGTGACTTTTTATATTCTTTTGAATTTAAATTTGTAGTTTTAAGCTCAATAATTTAGCATAATTTTATATTTAGTTCATAATAATTATAATATGATTCAGTATTTATAATGAAAAACTTGTGTGATTTGTACGTAATACTATTAGTAACACAAAAGAATTTTATATTTTTCCTTCTTACAATCTTTGCTTTGTAGTGAGACCCACACTTCTGTTGTTATTGCGTTAGAATTAAAACAGTCTAACTGATATATATATAGTTTATTCTGATATTTTGCAAATAGTTCAAACTCGGTAGTGACAACAATAAAACCCATATGTTGGTTGTGAAACAGGCTAAATACATTCATACAGGGAAGGTATGACATTCTCACTGTTGGGGATCTCAATAAATTTGCATTCCAACATCAATCTTGCCTGTAATGAGAGGAATGTGACCAGGACTAATCTTTTAAGTGCTGTAAAGTAATTTTCTTTGTAATTTTTGGTGTCTGTATCGTTTGGTAATCTCTTCTAACAGGATGTATCAAGTAACAAGGGGTCAGGCTCAGGCGGTGTTTATTGAAACCACCTGTACTATAAACTGTTACATACATTTGTTAGTACTGGCAATTAGTTTGTCTCTATTCTGAAACAACATACACGGACATATGTTGAAATAAACTTGTTTGAAAGTTCAAAGAAATTATATTCAAGTACAGAAAAGCTTTCTTACTATCATATCTACAGTAACGTTCAAATGCGTACATATAAGAAAAAT
>NW_013666617.1:318840-327382 GCF_000517525.1 Limulus polyphemus | reverse complement strand
TACTTGAAACCATAAAAAGTATAATTGATTATTAAAAAAATTAAAAATAGATAAAATTTGAATTTTATGTAGGATACAATTTTTTGGGGTTTTCAAAATAATGTACTAAAACATTAAAAGTAATAAGTTCAAATCTGTAGCAAATATAAATATTGTAATCATTTCTTATAAATACGATTTCCTAATGTAATTTTCCAAGATATTAAAGATCATAATGCAAAAAAACTAAATTTATTAAAAGTAACAGACTTTATGTTTCTTAAACTACCTACATTTATCAAAGTATTTATGAATTTTCGAAAATATTCGTCCACTAGTTTTATTGTTGGAATGAAATATAGCAAGACTTGCATTGCCTACTAAGAAAGTTAGTAGCCGGTAGTCTTCGGGTTAATTTGTACACTTGAAGGTAAGTTGAAACAAGATGGAAAGTGTAAGAAACTCTTGTGGATTAACTAATTGACTTTGGAGTTTATTTAACAATAAATTTGAAGATAAAACATCAAAATGGGTTAATTTTATGAAATGAAAAACATCACGTAATTTAGATTGATATACAAAAGTAAGCTCCAAGCATTTTTATAAGTGTTATTATGTACTTAGAAAAGTAATTTCTGTAACTATTTCAAATCAGGTAGATCCACCTCTGAAATACTGAAAGCCATTCCTTGTTTAGTTTGAACTCATTCTGTCAGTGAAATGTGACTAAACATTTCTCAGTATATTTTATGTATTCATTAAATATTCATAAAAGTATTCATCACTTATCCATAATTCTACAGTCTCCCATCTTCCACTTATTGCACAAGTATCAGGGGATCTTACGCAAGCTCTGCTTTCCTGACATAACTTACATTTTCTTGTTGACAGTTGTGCTATTCACTTTGTTTCAATGTTCATTCTGATGCAACTATATCTGCCACTATCAGAATTTCTGTGACTTAGTTTTAGAGGCCTTATTTATGCAATTGGCCTGTAGTTTGAAGAGCAAATTGTAGCTGCTTGGTCAGCTCTGATGGTTCAAGTATGTGATGTTGTATACTGATATTCCTAGCAGGTCTAATGATTGTGTGGATGCTTAATTTGTGTAAATATTGTTAGTTTCTTGCTCAAGCCTAATTTCCTTCCGAGTCTGCAGAGCTAGATTTATTTTCCACGGTGCTAGCCCTAATTCTGACGACACTCCTGCTTGTCTCATTTCTCTTTCTCTCAGATATGTTATTTATTTTCGATATGGAACCTACTTCCCTTAAACCTGAAGATGCATGTGTCATTATAGATGATTTCTGTACTTGATTCTTTTTTCTCCCACCTTCTATTATTGGGATGATGAATATTTTTTGAAATTAGCCATGTATTCATACACTTCATATTTCCCTTCTACTCTTCCTTACCAAGTTTTTAACCCTCAGTTTGGTTCTTGAAGGGTGAAAGTCTTTTATTTTGATCTATCATTAGATTTTTGCCCTGCACACTATGACTTGTTTTGTTTTGGGACATTTTTTCTTCATTATTTTTAGTTATTATTTTGATTCTTTTAATCAGGATCACATATCTACTTTGATGTCTTCCTACCTGTCTCACTGCTGTTGTTTTTGCTTCAACGTGGCTGTTATGTTCCTTTGACACTTTCACTCGTTGAGCTGTGTTGCAAGGTACCCATCTGTTTAATCAGCTGAACCTGCTTCATTTTTTTGCCTTTTTAGGTTTTTTCCTTAACATGTTTCCCATTCAGAGGAAGCTTGCCAACAGGAGTTGATTAGAGGTTTTGGCATCAATTTTTTTTTTTCAATTTGTTATTACTTTCTAGAGTCCTGTGTGTAATGGTTTTCAATGTTCACTTCATGTATTTATACTTTTAGTGTGATGAATGTAAGCAAGGTGGGACTTTGTGATTCACTCCTTGACTCTCTGTTCTAGGTGACTCCTTCATCTGGACTTTTGTGGGACATCTCAGATACTTGATCATCTTTTGACTATTTTGACCGTGGTGACATATATCAACAGGCAGACTGGGACTCCTTGATGTCACAAACTTTGTTTGCTGCAGCTTCTCTGCTTTTGTGTCTATATTCACATCATGTCTTTCTCTGAACTGGTATTTCATTCATGTGCTAATGATTCTCTCATCCTATGTTTGAAGAATTCAGTATGGCAGTGCATCATCTGATGCTTTACTGGTTTCCAGATCTGGATCAAACTTTTCAAAGTTTTTTTTTCTACATTCCTACTCTTTCTTTCCTCTTTTTTTTTTCAAGTATTGGCCAAGATTAGTTGGTCCCATTATCCTGTTATCTCATTTTCATTCCTCTCTCTTATCTCACGGAGTCCTATTCCATTATTTTTTGTTACATCTTCCATAATGATGTTTGTGGTTTACAATTTCACAGATAGCTATTATTATTAATGTTTGGTCCATTGTTACTAAAGCTGGCTTCTCTTCTTGCATTGCTTGAATATTCTCACATTCCTGCAGATGATCCTCCCTGGTCTATATTTTGGAGTTGGTGTCAACAGAATTTAGTTTCACATCTTTTTCTAACTCATTAACAGCATGTCTAATTTTATTTCTTCTGAGACTGTCAGATATAAAAGACTGTTTAGTGTAGGTAGTATTCATTAATGCATTTTGTGAGTTAATATTTTATGATTGTTTAGTTGTTTTTTTATAATAAGAGAGTTAAAAAACGGACATTTATTGGAAGATGTATTTATAATTCATTGATGTTGAGGCTATCTAATGTCCAATGTCGAGGATATAGAGATTTCTAGAAGGCGAGCATACGATTAAGTGATAAATATATAAATAGTGTGGGATGAGCGGGAACAGCAGACAGACAGACAAAGACAAAGCAGATGACATGTAAAGTTATGAGAAGGAATTAAGCCAAAGAAAAGTTAAATACAAAGTTAATCTTTGTAGGACTGGAAGGCCTAACAATTAGTATAGGTCTAACAGTTAATATATTGGAGTGAGACTAGTTGTGTTGAAAGAGATAAGAAGAATAGTTTATTTCATCAAAGGAGTTCTAAAGTAATTGAACTAACCTCAGTGGACTTTGACAAATAGAGAAAAAGGAGTAAATGATTTTAGAAGTATAAGATACAACTGTGGTAACTCAACAATAAAGTAAGTGATCTATACTCAGATAGTTTGGTGATAGTAATAGAGAAAAATAGTTCGGTTTGTCAACTGAAATTCTTAAGCAATTGAATAGGCATAAATGGACTTTTGACAAGAAGAAGAGAACTATATTGTGTATATGATATGCCTGTGATCTCTATAGTTTAAAGAACTTGTTGTACATACATTAATTAGTTCCGATTATATATATATATATATATTATTTTGAACACAAGTGGAGTGAGTACTGTTCATTGATTTTTTAATTTATCAGCAATGAGTCACAGACACCTACTGTAGAAGAATCCTTAGCCAAACACACCCATATGTTTACTTACTGTATATACATACTATAAAAAGTAAGTTTTTTGTGACAGAGACAATACCTCACTTCCACACACAAAATAGTATGATCCCTGGCACATCTGCCTATGAGATTTACATGCACTAACTAGTCTTGATCTAACTCCTATCTAAAAATCACACATTTAACTTGAACTGCATTACTGCATGATGACATCATCATTAGATGATAGTCCTCCACCAGTAGGAGGATAACACAACCTCCTTGTGCAGTAATTTCCCCTAAGCACTTGCTCTTGAAATAACTTCATTCTTTTCTTCAGCATTGTCTCGAATGGATGAGTTTTAAAACTTATTAGTTAATTACATGAGATTTGCGATAGTTTATGAAACTTGACTTTCATTCAAGTTGAAATTTTTCTTTCTTCGTAAAGAAAGAGAAAATTATTTTTTCTTTTCCAGCTTACCAATTATGTATTCTCAAGTGATGGTTACTTCTGCTTTTTCCTGTGATGGTGATGATGTTATTAACATGGGATATGTCTATTGTAGCTATTGGAGACTTGTTTGTAGAGGAAGTGATAGCTATTGTGGATTCTGTCATGAACACAGGGGTTTCTCCTTGCACCCATTCTGCTGACATTCTTTTTCCTCAAGAACATGACCATGATGATGATGATTTGGACTTGCTATTTCCCCACCAGGTTTTGCTTTATTTGAGGAAGAAAATCCTCACCCTTATAATTTGGTTATTCATTCTGCATTATGAATTCTATGTTACCACTTCGGATGTTATATGTTCTATTAGCAAATTTTCACAGGCTTCAGGTCGTGGTACTCTATGGGAAGATTTTCAGCTTTACTTTGTTGCGAGATTGATCGTCCAATGAACTGATTTTCATTGGGCCTTGCCTAGAGTTTGGGGGCCCACACATTTTCTTCAGTACATCATGTCTCATACATATGTTCTTGTTACTACACACTTTCTTAATTTTATACAATCATGTCTGTTTCATTTTCA
Organism: Limulus polyphemus; assembly: GCF_000517525.1. Classification (NCBI taxonomy): domain Eukaryota; kingdom Metazoa; phylum Arthropoda; class Merostomata; order Xiphosura; family Limulidae; genus Limulus; species Limulus polyphemus. Next base: position 322,934 of record NW_013666617.1, on the reverse strand, counting down.
TTATTATTTCTCTTTTATCCTTTTACCTATTTGGCTTGTGTGGAATTGTTGAGACGGGGTCCACACAAACTTCTCCCAATATTGTATGTACTTATTGTTAGGTTAAGTTTTAACTTTAGTGCTTAGTGATTTCCTTTGTTCTGTATTGTTCAATTATGTTTCACAAGTGTTTGTTATTTTCGGTTTACCTGTAATTCTACTTCCAAGTTAATTAATCAATAATTAGGTTAAATATCTTATTTGATTAGGCTTAATAAGTGTCTGTTATTTCAGTTTACCCATGGTTCTATTTATGGGTTAATCAATAATTTGATTAAATATGTTTTCTTCAACACATACATATGTTTATTTCACTACACAATTTCTTAACATTTCCACTATATCGACTACTTCATTTTCGTATTTCTTTATAGTTTATATTTCTTATCATTGATTTCATTTACTTTGTACTTCTTACCATTAATTTAATTTAATTTATAATTTATACTTATTACTGTTAATTTTGTTTGTGAAGGCCTCGGTGGGCTGGGGTTTACCCTACTTGCTTCCAATATTGCTAGCCTTCCTACTATAATGGCTGAACCCATTTTCAGACGATCTAGATTTTGTCAGTTTTCCTCCATCTTCTCATGGATTGCCTTCCAGGCCTCTACTGCAGAATTTGCTAGGTCTCTATCAGTTTTTTTTTTTTAGACACATTTTACAGTATATTCCCCTTCTTGGGACATTGTTTCATTATGATCGTTTTGTCTATCTTTTGAGAGTGGGTACTTGCAAGCCTCACCCTATACAGGTTTTAATTATTTTTGCCTTACCTTACCATCAGGCAGATTTTCTTCCTGATTTTATGTCATTCACCTCTCTGTTAATCCTATCCATTTTATCCCCTATCTGGTTTGTTTTTTAGCTTTGTTTTACCCTATCCACACTCCTACAGTTAATGTTCACCTTCCCTCTCCTTTCTTTGGTTTTCCACTTATATTTAGGGATTTTCATAGGATACCTCCTCCTTCTTCCCTCCATATTGGGGTATTTATCATCTTCAGTTTGCTTCCTCCACACATGGCTTATTTGCTTTTAGGACACTGCCATTTACCGTCAGTTGCTATTAGGGTCTTATGTTTAGTTCTTTTTTGGTCCATTTCTTGGGCTACTCCTGTCCATTCAGTGTCACTTGGGGTATCTGCGATGCTATATTAATTTTTTTTAAATTTGCTCTTTTATTTCATTCTGAGAAATTTTCCATCTTTATTCATTTTATATGATTGGTACCTGTCTGTCCTTTACCTATCTTACCTATGGGTTTTCTTCATTTGCCTTGTTTATTTGATGCTGATTGGGGTTCTGGATCGACCAGTCCCACCTCTATCACTTCTTGGGTCTTCCCTGTTTTAATATGTTGTCTTTGATCACATTTGAGTAAGCTGTTTCTGCAGGACTGAGAATACCCACTGTACATGCTCTTATCTTCAGTTTTTTCACCATGTGATTAGATAGCAGTTTCATGCTTTGAACTTGGGACTTGTTTTGGTTCCATATGTCTTTTGTGGGGTAGTCTGTATTTTACCCAACTTCCACATTTGAGGGATTTTACAAACACCATTCATTGGATGTCTTACTTTGGTTAACTCCTTTCAAACACGGGTAGTCTTAACATAATCTTCTACTTCTTCCACAGTTGGCTTGGGTAGTTGGATAAGTTTTTCCTGTTACATACCTCACATTTTAGTCTCTTTGGGGTGTGTATTTTTTACACCCCCTCCATCGGGACCATCCATTCTCCTCCTCGAATGCATTTGAAGGTGTTTTTTGTTATCCAAGCCTGTACTTTTTGTTTTTCCTTTTAATTTTCATCCTTCCCTTTTTGTCTATATGTATTGATAGTTGAACATATGCCCCAAGATGTCGGGTTTACCTCTTCCTTCCCCTCTTCTGGATTGTTTTTCTTCTCTGATGCTCATCTTCAAAGGTAGGGGGTGTAGTTCTATCAGTAGGAAGCTTCAGGATAATGGTCCATATCAAAAGGTCTTATCTCCTTCACACTCGGATACTTCCGCCTGTCCAAAGTGCTTTAGTTTTTACTCTTCTTCTTGTCCGGTTTGAATAATCCTATTTCATTTTTACTTTTTAATGGTGGTGGCTTATATCACTCACCAAGGAGACACTCCTTCTTCTTATTCTCTTTAAGGTACTCTATAGATTTCCTTTTTTTAACCCACACTCTTGACATATGTCTCCTGGCTGGTCATGTTCCAGGTGCTTTGTTCTCATTGCTAATTGATGTTACACTCCTGACACACTTTCTCCTAATGAGTGACCTCTCAATGCTCCTAATGTTTGGTGACTCTGCCTTCTGTGGGGTACACTTCCATGTGAAGTTTTTGAATCTTTTATCAATTTCTAGTTAGTTACCTCTCTTGTTTTTGGTTTCTGGTTCATCATCCACTGGCTTTCGTTAAGTTCAGACAACTTTATATTAGTTTTTTCTCATTCCATCAGTCTTCTTCCCAAACATTTTGTGCATCCTTATCACTCCAGTTCAGATCTTTCTGATTGATCTTTCCTGGCTGTCACTGCTTTGGTTTACTTGGCTGTTCTGATTGATTTGATTAACCTACATTTTAGTGGCTCATGTGGTATATTTTTTCGACTCTTTCATTTCATACCACCTTCCAGATTTCTTCTCAGAGGGATTAAGATGACTACACTATACACACACTGACCTAAAGATGAAAGGCAGAAGACTTTCGAAATGTCATCCTCTACACTTGTGTTTCTACAACAGGCAGTTGCCATCCATTCAACTAAGTTTCATTATGATCCTCTTTTTTACCCACATGTGGATGTCGGTACCTGATGGCCAAGTTTTGGATTGTAGTTGACTTACTGATGTCATGATCCTCATCCTACCCCCATGTGGATGTCGGTTCTCAGTGGCATGGGTTTTGGATGTAGTTGACTTGCCATGTATGGTCTGTTATGCCCTAGCCACTCTACACCTAGGGGTACATCCTTTTAATATGGGATTGAGTTTCATAAATATTGTATGGTTCAGATCTCTATCCTGCCATAGTTCTCTCCCACTTGGATGTGCTCCTCCATTTTTCTGCCTATGATGGGAAAAGAGTATACCTGGTTCAGAAGTGGTGTGGTCTCCCACATCAGATCTTTGATTCTGAATACCTCCTCTTGGGGAGTGTCCTTTGGATGCTTCTTTCTTTTCCTTGCACCAGTCCCTCCACCTATTAAATGTGGAATTCTAGCTATTTATTTGAGTAGAGGTAATGTACCATATCAGAAGCTATAATTTTCCTATACTGAAAATGTATTTCCAGTAGATACTTACCACCTCTCACACTTACCATCCTTCCTCCCCACTGAAAACTGGTGCTTCCATTTTCTGCCAAAACTCGAAGTGATACATTGGTAGAATTGAATAGAGGGAGCAACATGCATCAAAAGAGTATGGCACACTCTTATTAGTGGAGGGTTTTCACATAATGATTAGCATGAGAGACACATTGTAATCAGTCAATTCCAAATGAATGGGAGCATCAAGGCTTGTGCTATGTGCAAAAAATGTTTTGTGTATAGAGGGCAGCACTAAACAAGTATAGATATTTATGTGGAAATACATTTTCAGTATAGAAAAATTATAACTAGATATATTTAATATTTTTTTTATGGTTATAAGGTCAGTCAAATTGACCAACCTTGTATTGAGTTAGGGTAGAGAAATAACAAATAAAATACATATTTGAAAAAAAAGTTTGAAATTTATTTAAGAAGTTTTATAGATTATACAAATGAAATTTGAGATTTTTCAGATAATGAAAAGTATTTTTAATCTTAACATAACAATCACTTTGCACTCAGAGCAGTGAACACTTTGACTCCTTACATTCATGGAGAAATTATTAGTAAAAATACTCAATTAAAGATTCAGGTTTTTTGTGTAACAAAGACTTGTAATATACACCTGGAAAAAAGTTAAGCACCCCCGTGTTTTTTTCAAGTGATTCAGATTCGACGTTCTTGTGACTGATTATAAATTACCATTCAATCTAAACGTGTTTATCAAATGAAATTATGCA
>NW_013666617.1:308320-317928 GCF_000517525.1 Limulus polyphemus | reverse complement strand
CTGATGGTTGCTTTGTAGTTATGAACTTGGTTGCCAGTAGCGAGAGGGTTAACATATGTCTCTAAGTATGCAGTACCTTGAATAGTGTGTTGTTTTAATTCTGTATATCAAATTGTGTCTTACTATTTTTATCCACAGTGAATGAAAATGTTAAGGATGATATAATGATGATGATGTGGCCATCTGTAGACATCTAATTTCAACACAATAACTACAGTTTTAAAAAGTATATTTCAATCAAACCTTACAGGCTACTTCCTTGAAGATGGGAAAGATTCCTATTGATTTTGGGGTTAAAAGGTCAAGGTTGCCATTTCAGAAAATAGAAATGAGCATGGTTTCTATGCAAAATAAACATAACTACAAAGCACACCATATTTACCAATATAAAATCCAAACAAAAATGTAATGGTTAGGGGTTCAGCCTTTCCACTAGGTTGACCTTTTTTTTCAATGTAAGATGATGCACTGCTATTTCTGTAAAGATGTTTTTCATGTTCATTAACTTCATTATATGTAAGACTTTGTTTTTGTTGCATATCAAGTAGCCTAAAGTAGGCTTCCTTTGTGACCCTCAACTCAGTATTAACAAATTTTTAAATTATTAGCTCTATTATCCCTAATGTTTGACTTGAAAAATAGATGTTGATATGTATATTCTATGGCTCTCTACAGCTTTACAGTATATGTTTAATTCACATTGGACTTGTGGTATTTTCAGGTAAAACTGATTTCCACATAAGTATCAGCAGGATTGACCAGATAAATCATTGAGTAGTCTGTATTTGATAACTTGGCTGAGTTTTCTAGTGTGTGAAATAATGTTAGTGAATTAAACATACTTGCTCAGACAATAAGACTGTTGCTTCTCCCTTGTTGTGATAAGGTCTCCAAATTTCTCTCTCTCTCTTAAGGTAGTTTTCTGTAGAGCTTCATAAGTTGACCTCCTAAAGGAATTGTACTTGTTGATCTTCAGTTACAACTGAACTAAGGAAGGAAACTTCAACCTTACGTTTTATCCAGTTGAGGGTGTTACTTCATGACTTGTTCTTTCACTAAAATCTCTGTCTGTAACATAAAGACACCACCCATTCAGGCAGCAAAAGATATTACTTTTGGTGGCCCTTTCAACATAGATGTTCAATGTTACTGCAGTAATCTCCATCAGCAGATTGTTATCTGCTATAGAGAATAAAGAACTAGAATAAGGAAACTTTGCTTCATCTTTTTTCTGATTCTTACAGCATATCATCATCTATCCTACTCAGTGCATTGAATAAGCAACATTTTTTGTGGAAGGTATTTACAGGAAAAAAAAGTGCACATTATATTCAGGCAAATATGGTATTGAACTGTAGATAAAGATCCAATTGATTTATGGTTTTTATAATAGAAAGTCTTATTTTACTTTTTTCTTTTTTTATTATTCTTTTTTCCCTTTTTATATAAAAACATATAATTTTAAATAGGTCTTTCTGGCCCTGTAAGTCTGGGCCCATTTACTTTCACCTTTTGTTTTATGCCACTGAGAGAAGATTTAATATTTTGAATTGATTATATAGTTTTTATACAAAAACTTATTGCTTCCTTTTCTTTTAAGATACTATTAGTATATTTTACTACAATGATTTACTTATGCTGGTCATAAGAGTAATTAATTATGTATAACCATATAAACAAAATCTAAAATAGTTGAAAAGAAATTTATAACATTAATTTTTAACCATTCTGAAAAAATATTTATTTTTTAAGGCTGATATTTTTATATATTTCAGTGCAAATAAGCAATGTCCAAGTACAGATATGCCAACCAGGTAGCATAGGTGAGAAATGTAATCCTTTTGTTACAAGGTGAGGGTTCAAATTAGAGACAGTATAATCATCATGTTCACTGTGCAGTTTTCCTTTATTTTACTGTATTGCTGTAATAAACTTAGATTGAATTTTGTATAGGAATGATTAAAAATTTTAGATAAGAGATAAGTAAAAAATCAGCAGTATTTTTTTTAATATTCAAATGTTATATTATTCATATTATTAAAGACAAAAATGTTAGATTATGTTTAGTTACAGTGAGCATTTCATAGGGTCCATGAAATACATGTAAATTTTCTATAAATTGCTTCATTTTAAAAATGCTTGAAAGTCAAAGAATACACAAGTATAAAGTCATAGAAAAGTTTTTACACTTCTTGTTCACAACAAGAAAGTGCTCAAAGGAATCAAAACTTGGACCATTTTACCTTTATGATTTGACATTCAAAATTTTCAATTTGATGAATAGTCTTTCCTAATCAGTGAGAAAAACAAAAACCCTGTTGTGGATTCTGGTTTGTGATGAGGAAAACTAAGGGAAAGTTCTGGTTGTACAACTTATATGAACTTACTCAAATTCTCTTTTTCACATTGACATCTCCTCATCTACCAGCTGACGTGAAGGTAGGTTATTTGAAATGCAAAGTTTGGCCATATGCTATACACCCTCCAATGTTTTCACTGTCAGCAGTTTGGACACTTCAGAACATTTTGACAGGTTTTGTTTTGTTTTTTGTGCTTGTTTCAATGGCAAAGATCAGGGTAGTAACAAGTGTCAGCCAGAGCCAAAACTGCAATGATTTCTACCTGTTCTACCCTACATCAAGTCCAAAACAGATTGAAGAGAAAGATATACAGAGAATAAAGAGTTTGAATATTATTTCATAACCAGAAACAAGATGTCAGTTTTCGAACCTCTTCTAAAGTGGATGCATGCTGTTGCACTCTGTTCCACTGCTGAATTGCAAACATTCTCAAAGCTTTTTTTGCCTTTGGTGGATAAATGAGTGAATAAATCAATATATAGCACTGTCTGTTCCTGTCTTAATACCACTGAGTGATACTAGTGTTTGGCCCCAAGGTGCAAGACCATCATTTGATCTGATCCTTGGCTCTGTGTAATCTTGGACATATGATGTGAATACACCCTTTCAGCCCAACGAGACTCCAAATTGACATACTAGGAAGAAAACAAAAAAGTGGTCATAAAGTATATGAAGGTTTTCCATCTAGATATCCTCAGAATTCTAGGTGAAAATTATCCCACTTATATAAGGGATACTATTGAGTCTTTCATAAGCCTTCTGGGCTTTGATCAATTTTTATCCCTTATACGTTCCTCTTTACAAGTAACATTTTGAAACCTGTTGATATTATCCCCACTCAGTACTTTTAATTAATAAGAAAGAATAGGGGGGAAGACCAATTTTACCCTTAATACAAATAAAGATTTATCTGTTTTCTTACAAAGTTTGTAGTGCATTACTGGAGGGATTTACACATTGTGATAAAAGTTTAGATAAATGACCTTTACACTCCATATTAACATATACTTCAATATTAAACAGTTTGTTTGTATTAACCCTGAAGAAGCTGTAAAAGCAAAACATTGGTAGTAATAAAAAACAAATATATATATACATCTGGAGTGTAAAGGTCGTTTATCTAAACTTTTATCACAAAGATTTTCTAACCAATCCTATAATTTGTTTCAATGTTATTCTTGGCTGCCTTGTCCTATTTTGTTTGTAAGAATTACCACTAATTCAGCATTGTACACATATGCATGTGTTTTGTTTTTGCATTGTCACCTAAGAACAAGCAGAGTTCCGCTGTTCCTTTTCAGCAATGCCAAAGGTCCAGTATGACATAATCCATTGTTCAGCTAGAAATAAAAGTCATGGAAAAGCAACTAGTGTGAATAAGTGTTATTCAATCATCCTTCAATATGTGTTGGATGTCCCTTCATGAGTATATATTACACAAACTCTGAGTTCTGAAGAACATTTGGTTGACATGACTTTGTAAATGAGTATTTATGGGCAGCATATTTGCAATAAAATGTACTGACCCTTTTGTAAAAATTTGTGTGTTTTTTAAAAAAATTTAATAAGCATTTGGATCCTTATTATAAATGTAACTTTTTCATGAGGAAAACCAGTAATTATGTACCTTTAAAAATTGTTGGACATGTACAGGTAACATACCAGTTTTGGCTGCCTAAAATGATTTTTAACTTGCTGATCTTTGGTGACACAATAAAATTTGGAGATAGCCAACTAGCCCTTCTTCTACACTGTGTCAGAGCTTGATTCTGCCACCATTAACATACCATATGTTAATGCCTGTGTGGAATCTAAGGAAGCTGTGATAAATAACATTGTCTATGCACATCTCCAAAACTTTGACGTGTTTCCTATTGTATCCTTGTCCATAGTGAACCTCTAACTTCCAGGAAACAAGACAGGATCTGTAAGAAGCTTAATTATCTGCAGATATCCTACTCTTATCAACCTCATAGCCTTTAGAAGTTTTAAGCCTTGGGCTTGACACACGAGATGTCAAAGTTAACAAGATTCTTTAATGAAATTCACTTTCAACATCTCTCACCACCAGTTCAAAAGTTGTCTGAAACAAGATTCGGAGGGTGAATTGGAAGCTCCCTTCCCTAATCAATCTTTCAAGAAGTGTTTGATTTACAGGGAGCTACTATTGTCCTTGATGAGTGTTTTTCTAATTATTCAAACACCTACACTTGTTTCCCTGAATTCTTGGTCATCGAAACACAGTTTAAAATAATTCCCCCTCCTTTTTGGATTGGCTGCTTTGTGAATTTAAACACATCATTCACTTTTGTGGAATTATAAATTGCTCTACATATGTCCAGAAATAATCTGTTGGACTAGATTATATACATTAAGAAATGTTATGCATGCTTCTTCTGCTTCTATAGTTCATCTCCTCGCTTTTTAGAAATTAATTTAGCAGTAGGAGACATTTTCCAGAAAGTATCCAAAGATTCCTTCTAATTATAGACCTATTGCTTAAACTGTGTAATGCTTTTAAAGGATGGTTAATGCTCATTTTGTTCTTCAAACTGATCTTCTCTCTAACATCCAGTTTGGATTTTACAGGCAGAGATCCACTGTAGACTACTTAATTAGACTTGAAATGTCAAACAGCAAAGCTTTTCTCAAGATTCATTTCATGTTCCTAATGTTTTAGAAAACAAGTCATTACAGGTGCATGTATGAACAACACTATCTCAGTCTTTTATACAGAAACTCAAAATACCTCAGGGCTTTGTCTTGAGTGCCACACTTTTTAGTATTAACTGAAAATTTTCTTCCAACAGTTGCACAGATTCTCTTGGTGGCCGAGACTAAGTTCTTAGAATTTATTTTTAACAATAAGCTGACTTTTATTCCATATATAATGCAGCTTAAAGTCAAGTGTAAAAAAGGCACTGAACATTCTAGGTGTTCTTTCTTCCACTTTGTGGGAAATGGATGTTCCAGATTTTTTCTTTCCTTAATTGATCCAATTAGCCTATGGATCTCTGGTTTATGCCTTTGCCTGAGAATGAAAATCTACATTGAGGGTGTTGTACTCTGTGGATTATCAGGGACTTCATCTCACACAAGGGACTTTTGCACTTAATTATTCTAGAGTTTGTAGAGATTTATACAAACCACAGTCTTCATTTGATTGCAACTTTCTTTGCTGTATGTTGCAAAACTGTGATTCTTGCTACATCGTCCCATCTGGCAGAATATTTTCATGCATTGGTTGGCCATGCTATACGTAAGTAGATAGCTCTTGTATCGAACCACAGTTGCATAAGATGGACATCACAGTAGATTCAGTTGCTGAATACAATGAAGAGTTTATCCCTCCTTGGCATTTTACAATCTCCCACTGTGATATTTTGATGAGTAACTTGAAAAGGTTGGATACTTTTGATTGGAAGTACTGAACACCTCTCACATCAATTACTTATACCAGTCTTTACTGATGATTCAAAACCAAGTGACTTTGTGGGTTTCTGCCTTGGTTTGCTTGAGCTCCGTCTTTGCTTACCAAATTTTGTCTCAGATTTCTATACAATCTTACTTGCTATGGATCACATTAAAGCTAAGTAATACCATCACAGTTTTCTCTATATAAACTGTTTAACTCCTTGAACATCTTGGAATACCTTAACATTACCTCTCATCCTTTTTTCTCAGAAACTTACAAACAACTGGCAACATTATCGTATCTTATCTGGATTCACAGCCACGTTGAATTCTGGGGATACAGACTGGCTGTTCTGCAGCCAAATTGCTTTCTGCTGGCACTGTGAGTTTTTACTCATTCTGTATCTCAGTATAAAATCTGTCATCAGTGTGAGGCTTCGTACCAAATGGTAAGCAATTTGGAATGACCAGAAACATAATAATCTTTCCCAAGTTTACCATCCTATAATGGCCATCTAGTTTGCATGGATGTTGTAGAGAAGAAGTTGTTCTAATAAGTATCTCATCTGCCAAATTTTTTTTGCTCATAATTTTTGCTTACAAGAGAATGAGCCTTCAATGAGTCAGAATGATATTCAAATTACCATTTCCCATATTCTACTGATGCTATCTCCATAATAGATTTTTTGGTTATTGGACACTCTCATATCTGAATGAGGTCAAATGAATGCCAGAAATTTCAATCCTAAGTATATATGCATATTGAAAAGTCAAATGTGTTTTTGAGTTTTGCTCAACTTTTAAAATGGATACAACAGAAGTTTTCTTTTATTTGAACTAGTTTTAATTTATTGTAAACGAGTCAGAAAGGAGGAAAACAAGATCATTTGAAAACATTTTTTTTTTATTTTTTGCATAAGGCATTCTTTAGGTTTGAGCTTAATGTCTGCAGTAAACGTTCAATGAGACATAAAGTATTACCATGATTAGGATTTGTTTTTAATTTTCTATGAAATAAGAACAAAAGGTTAATCTTTATCTAAGTTCACCGACAAAATAACAGCAAATATCACTGAAATATTCTTCCTCTCCCAACAATTTTGAATTGTTAAAAATATTTTAAGCCAATTTTGAAGACATTTTAAAAAAAGAGATAGTATTAAACATTCTTCAGATATGGGTAACAAACATATTGCATTAAATTTTTTTTTTTTATAGTGTTGTGGAAGTTTTATAAGTCCAACTGTACTTTTCTATATTAAAATATAGAGGGTTGAGGGCATTGTAAAAAAATGATTTTGAAAATACAAATCTGCAAATCACTTAACTACTACAGCTGATATATAGTTTGGCATTTCATAGATACTGTGATGCCACAGAATATTGATTTGATACAAAATATTGATAAACACAGACCCTGAAAATGCCTAATATTTAATGGCATAGTGTAGGATCTTGTAGTAGGTGAGAATCCACAAACACAAAGGTCACTGGCTAAGCCGTCCACATGTTCTAGAGAACAGTACACAACATAATCAAGAAGTATCTCAGTTTGGAAATGAAGCCAACAGTCTATGGGGTTTCCAAGATAAGGCTTCCATTAATATTTCCATTTAAACTGTCACATACCTCAAGCAGCTAGAGAATGAAATGGGTATCCATTTTATTCCATATAAAGAAATACTGCTCAAGTCACCATACACAATGCCAATAGATTTGGATGCAATCAGACTGCTGAAATGGGTTATGGAAAATCTGCAGGGAGCAGTAGTATGCTTTAGTCATGCCAACCTTATGCTGCAGAGCTATTGTCAAATTCATGGTTGTCTGATAAAACATGACTAAGCATGGTGACATGGACTATGATGACATACCAAAACCATTTTAAGTCTACATGGTTGAGTGTGTCAATTGAATATAATTTGTTACATTGCACCACAAAATTAAAAAGAAAATACTGGATCAAATAGTTTGAAACTTCAGAAAATCTTTCTGCAGGTTATATAATTTGTTTAAGTAAAATAGTTTTTTTATATGTAATATTTGTATGAACTTGCAGCTTTTAAAATGCAAAAAGATGCATTATGATAAATATTTTCTAAGAAATAATTAAAAATGCTTATCTTTACTGTAGATTTGAATTACTGATTTTTTTTGTCTTCCTATATTCTTGTAAAACTTTCCTATAAAGGTTTTTGTGTATAAAACTGTACATTTTATATTTGTTTCAATTTGAAAAACACACAGTGCAGTTTCACTATGTTTAAAATTGGCTGGCATGCAATAAAAGTTACTTTTCTGTTACTATAGAAATTTATAAGTAAGCCAATTTTTTTTAATTGTTAATCAGAAGGATTCATTTAACATATGTAATATGCTTTAAACTGATTTCATATTCATACTTATATAAATCTTTTTTTTCTTTTTTGTGAATTTGTTAACTAATTCAAGCAGTTCTCAGTTATGCAGTTGAGTGCAAAATGATTTAACTAAGCCTACCTCATCTTGTTCCCTGAAAAACATTTCGTATTGCCTATGATACTGCAAAATCATAATTCAAATGAAGTATAAAATGGTAAAGCAAGCTTTAAATAAATCAGTATTATAATTGTGGCAGAAGTTGTTCACAAACATTTTTTCTTCTAATAACATGTAAAGCTAAGCTTAGTTCAGATCTTTACTTTAATCTACACTGAACTGAAAGCTTTATTGACTTGTACATTTGAAAAGAACAGAAGATGAGATTTCATTACATGCCTAGATCACTAGCCAATGTCATCTTGAAGCTGACATATAAGCAGTTTCATCACACTATGACAACCAAGGTTGAGGAACAATGATAGGCTAAGAATTTATAATACTGTACTTGTATATTCAAGTTAGAAGATCATGTTAGCACAGTTTTGTTCAAAACTATAATGACTTTTCTCCTAGGGAGATAAAAGTGCTGTATTATGCTCAGGAAAAAAATCAAGTTCACAAACATTAATGATTTTGGTTGGAGCATGCTGAAATCAATTAATAAGTATGAATTTAAATAAATAATTTTTTTACTAAATAGATTTAAACTGTGAAGAATTATTTAATTTGTGGAAGGACGACTACAATTTTATTTTCTACAATTTCCAAAATTAAATGATGCAACTTTCCCCTCAAGGTGGGATGCACTTATCTGGTCATTATGTTGTTAATGTAACATTCTCAACTCTCTGTATAAGGGACATAGTGATGCAACATCATTGTAAATAAAATTGTTTCACCATAGATTTAGGGCTTAGACTTATCAATACTATATAGGTAAAAAGTAGTGAGTATTTACAAAGTGTAAAAATGGATATAGTATTTTTTACAGGTATAGGTTTTCATATGCTAAAACTGTTTAGTTTATGGTCTTGTGGAATTTGTATAACTAAGTATCTAACTATGGTATTTTTAAATGATAAGCATACTCTTAATCTAATTACTGGTAATTTTGATTCTTCAACAGTAATACTAATAATACCATTGTTTGTTTCTCTAGTTATGTTTTTTGAGCCGTAAGATATCTTATATAATTGTGTCTTATGATTGAGTTTGTCCACGAAACCCGAGGAATAAAGTGGCAAGAGTCCTTCCTCCAGTATTTCAACGTATTTCGCAAAATTTATGTTGCCAATGCACTCCACTAAGCTCGATCTCCCACAAACCCAAACAGCTCCCAAAACCATTACGCTGAAACCACCATGCTTCACAGTTGGCTGCAATCTGTTGAGCCGAACCTCTTGGTGAGGCATTCTCCAGACCCATATCCTTCCACACTCTGAAAATTGAGCGAATCTTGATTCGTCTGAGAAC
>NW_013666617.1:285000-307320 GCF_000517525.1 Limulus polyphemus | reverse complement strand
TCAGAAAATTTTCCAATTTCACATGCAAAATCTTTATAATGTCCAGATAGTTATCAAATGTTTCTTTAGGAAAACTATATATTTTATCTGTTATTTTCAGTAATGAATCTCTGTATGAGCTCGGTAGGTTTGACTGATCTCGTAACCACCATAACAAAATTAGGAAATAAATATAAATTATGCCTCCTTCATTCTAGAATTAACACAAATTACAACACAAAAAACATAAATGTTTAGACTAAATAGCTTAAATCTCATAAGATTATACATTTATAAATATTTATTATTTTTATTATATTGACCTTTCACCTGTGCCTGGCTAACAATACAGAAGTAAGAATGATGCGGATCATGTGCACTCATGTTACTGTATCCAATAAGATAAAACTGTCTGTTCAAAATAACTTGTCTTGGCTAAAGCAAACAATTATCTCTTCTAGTTACGACCTTTCCACTCTGTTGGTGCTTTATGTAGGCTGCTAACCCTTTAAAAATTTTGCATGTGGAGGATATGAAATAAAATATATTTTTTTAGGTTTTATATATACATTTGAGTAACTAAGAAATCATAAATTACTACATTAATACCATAGAATTGCACTATAATTTATAAAGCTTTGTAACTAAGATGCATTTTAGTCTAAAAAATATGAAATTTCGAGCAGACTAACGACACAACTTACCTTGTTGAAATATTGATTCAAAGGAAAGAAATGGATTCAAGTCCTTTAAAATGGCTGCAAAAACCACTAGGGGGACATTATGAGCTTCCAATTGGTTATTCATGTCATATATAGAAGTGTATATAAGGGAATGTTTCCAAAAATGGAAAGAGGTAGGCGGGGTGTTAATATGTTTGACTTATTACATGAGCAATATCTTAGCAAACTGAGAAGATAAGAGGCTCTTATTTTATATTCTAGCTTATAAATATCAGTAATTTGAGTTTCTAATTCGTTCGAAACTATAGACTTAGTATTTTGACTTCACAAACATCTAATTTGGACCAGTGCTGCATTCAACATACCACGTGACACACAAAAATCAATGTTTATCTGTGTTTTTTAATATTTGCTTTTAAGTTAAGAAATTGAGTAACATATACTATTAAAATTTGAATTATAATCTACAGTTTGATATCAAATTTATTGACATAAATTCATGAAATAGTTGTTCAATAAAATTTTGAATGCAAGTCAACAAACAAGATGACATGGCCTTTCACTTGTGACCCATCTTTAAAGGATTAACTTACATTTTTTTTTCTGGGATGTACTTTATTAGGATGTCTTACTTTGTAATATTTGCATATTTCAGTTTTCTTTCAGGGTCTTATGCATTACACCCTTTCTTTGTGATGAGGTTTTTAGGGGTGTTTCTTGTACTTTCTAAGCTTGCGCTAATGCAGCATGTCAGCAGTCATCTCTTCTCATTTGAGTTTCTTGCTTTTTTGCTGACAATACAGACACACAAACTCCACCTTCTGAGGTTGGTTATCACAACTCATAGAGGCAACTTGTTTCTGGAGCTGCTCCTAGGCTTTGGATTAGTGGGAGATGTATTCTCCCATTTTCTACACTTGTGGACACCATTTGCAACAGACTATGTTTTTCACTCTCACCCAGTAAGAACAACTAAACAATTCCTTGACCCCACTCTGTGGTTTTACTCCTGTATTTTTGCATTCCCATAATGACAGGCAGTTGGCAACCTGTCACAGATAGGTCTGTTTCACTTGAATTAACTTTGGTTATTCCTCAGTTCAAGATGGATGGTTTTCTCACTTTTAGATGGGCACGTTTGCAGGATATGGATGACCGAGATCAATATCTGAAATGCTTTTTCCACATCCTGTTTGACCACCTGCCTTTTGCTTCCTTTGATTTATTCACAGTGATCAACAATTATATTCATTCCCTGTGGGTTGGCTATGGCCCAGTGTGCTTTTAGTTGGGTCCAGTGGGCTGTTACTCAGAGGTTATATTCCTTAGGTCTTCTGTGATTATATGTGGCTTCTACTTTCCACATCCAGTGTGGTATACACTGTTGTGACCTCTCTTCTCATTTGGGAGTTATCTTCTTCAAAGTGGGTGGTTTGACTCTCTAGCTCAGTCTTAACTCTCACTCAGTATTTCAATTTACCTGGAGGTGTTTTTATGTAAGGCAGGCTAAAACCTTCTTCTTTATGTCTTCAAAATGTGGAGCTTCTGATACCAAAGCTCTCATATCACTATTTTCCTGCACAAAAGGTTTTGTTTTTTTCTGGCAACTCTTCTCTTGAGTCCTTTGCTTTTCTCAGACTCACATATAAGCATCCCCTTCATTGGATTTTGGCCAATCAGTGCAAGTTTATCCAGAGTTTACTGTCTTTTCTTACATCTCTCCCTATTTATTTTCACCACTTGCTGTTATGGTAGGTCATTTGATCCCACTCAACTTTGGGCATCCATCTTACCCAGACTTACAGTTGTTTGGAGCTTTAGTTGCTCAGCAGTAAGTTTGTTTTCATACCTGTGGTGAGTGCAGCACAGATGGTACCTTGTGTAGTTTTGGGCTTGACAACAGCCAAACCTACAAACAAAATCTGTGAACTGTTTAGGTGGGGTACCACTCTGGACATCTTATTTATTTCCAGAGTTTGTGTCCAGAGGAGCAGTCTCTCTATAACAATTTCCTGGAGATGTATGCTTCTCAATGAACTTGTCTATCTGGTCTTCTGTCAATTCTTTCATCTATCAACAGGGTGGAACTTGCTGTCAGGACATCTGTTTTCCTTGCTCTAGCCTTTCTTTCATTGATCCTATGACCAACATGTTTGGTTTCCAGTCTATCATACTTTGGCCCAGGTGGCAGATCTACTCTCTCATCTAGACCTGACCCTTTCCACAAAGTAGTTTATCCATCCTTTAGACTTTTCAGTGGATTTTCTCCTACTTTAGGATTCCTGTCGTCATTACTCTTCTGTTTCTCTCCACCTAGTTTCCGTTCATTTGGTCCTATAGTCTGGATTTGTTTTAGTCTCTTTATATATATATGTGTGTGTGTGTATTTTTCTGTTTGAACATCTTCCCATTTCTACTGTTGCTGGTTCAGGATGATTTTGTATATGTCCTTCCATCTCTTTCCCAACCATTTTCCATTTCTTTCTCTGATTCTTATGGATCTCTTCCTTCTTGTCTGGTTCCTATTCTGGACTAGAATCTCTGTTTAGTTTTCAGCACTCATACATATTCCTCATTCAAACTGTTGGCCATCTGTTCCTTGTACCATCTTTCTCTTCAGACATATTTTTTTTTCTTATGGTTTATGGTAGCCCTTGTTCTGAGTTTTATTTCTTGGATGCCTACTGCACTCATTACTACTCCTTTCTCCCCAAAACTTATCATCTCAGGAGAATGATTAGATGTTTCTTTAACCAGTTTCTGCCCTTTTTTCCTTGTATGATCATTCCAACCCCAATTGTCTCCTTTGTTCTGTACAGGCTGTTCCTTGCTATCTCACTCAGACTATTGCCATTCAAAGCAATTGACAATGTCTTCTTGCTGTTGGAATCCTCTTCCTATAGTAACTTATCTCCTTCCACTTTGACCTGTTGGTTTATGCACCTTATCAGGCTAGATTTTATCTGTATGGGTAATGACAATTTTCTTATCTTTCTTGTCTACTGCCATCAAATACATTATCTCACAGCTTTTCTTGCTTCTAGCCATTGACGTCTCTAGTATGAGATCTTATAGGTGTGGGTGTGGATGACCCCTGAAAATTTTATGTCCCATTACCTACACCACTTTTGCAGTTTTGTTTCCCTCCATTTGCCATTCTTCAGTTTCCTAGATTCTCTAGTGAGGTGAATTGTTAATTATTTTGTTCTTTTTCTATAGTTCCCTCATTGTCATTATTATACATTAATGTGTATATGTGTATATACACGTATATGTGTATTTACTGGAGACGATAGAACCCATCAAGTGTTCAGAATGCCGCACAGGGAATAATTCTCTCTCTCCTGAAATCTGCATGAAGTGGGGAATAAAATCTGTTCGTACTTAGTGCATGTTCATCAGTATCTATAAAATCTTCCAGGCAATACTTCATGAATACCAAAAACAAAACAGTATCAAGTGTGTGTGTGTGCCTATCATCACTATTCACTAATACATTGTACATTCTATCAGTTTAAGACTTTATGTAAATGATAGAAAATTTCTGTTCAGTCCATACACTCCTCTAGTATTCTTCCCAAGTGAGCCCCATTCCCCTATTCTTTTAGTGGAGTGACAGAAGAACCCATTCTTCTCCAGTCCCAAGCAGTTGGAGAGCTTGATATGGAGAGTTCCACTTCAGTTCAGTGTAATCCCACTTGTATTGGACCTAGTTGACTAACCCCTCATTGGGAAGTGTAGTACAAGCCATACCCTACACTTTGGACTAGACCATTCTTAGTGATTATGCCAGCCAAATGGGTCTTGTGTTCCCCATGAGATGCAGGTCTTAGATGGTTCCTCTATGAACCTGGTTATTCTAGTAAGCATTTTTCCAATATTGTATGGCATGAGGAATTATTTAGCCACATTACACATACCTGATTTGCTGACTTGAGATATAATGGCCAATTGAACAATCTTCTATACTGCCAAATTGTGTGACACTTTGGTATCACACAGAACATCTTTTTCACAGTACCTTTTGTTCTCCCATCTTTATTGAGAAAAGAGTATTCCCTGCATGAGAAAAATGTAGGCTCCCATCAAGGCTTTTTTGTTATCTACACCAGCCCTTCCATTATATTATCAATGTGGAATTCTAACTCTGTATTCTGCAGAAGGTTGAGTACCATTTGTGAAATTAACATTTTCCTTACCTGAAAATGTATTTCAGATAGATACTTAGCTCTCAGCAGATCCACCCACTCTTTCTTCTGTATCCTAGTGTTTCTTTTACCTTGTTAAGAATGAGCATTTGTTGTAAAGCTAATACACATAGGGTTTACTGCACATGGTTTGTCAAAAGTTTAAGAAAGATGTGTAGGAACAAAAATACCACAAAACTACATTACTTTTATTTCAAAACAGTACTGCTTGCAGTCTAATTATTTATAGTAAATGTGGTTGAACAAGTAGTTTTGCAGGTGTAAAAGCAGTTTGTCAAGACAGAGTGTTATTGTTGTCAACTATAACTTATAGAAATGTTATACATATAATTTGTTATTGTGACTGTTGAGAGATTGAAGTTAACACTTTCGTGATGGGCATTCATTACTGCACGTGACACAAGGTTTTAGTGTCTTACATTCAAAATTTTATTAAACTACTTTTTCTTCATGTTATACCAATTAATATGGCATAAATGCTTAGCGAATAATCCATATTTTAATTGTATATAAGTTTAAGTTCTTAATTCTATTAGGAAATATTTTAAAATTCCTGAACTTCCCCCAGTTTTACACACGTGACACATTTTCTCTAGGTATCTTATCTTCTCTGTTTTATCAACTACCCCTTCAAAATATACAAAATTAAATGTAAATTGCTCCCTATAATATCCCTATAATTTTTATAGCCTTCAATTTTTGATTGGTTACAGAGCTATGAAATAGAAAATCACATCCCTCATGCCACACCTATCTGTCACAGGCTTTGTTAATAGTTCTATCTTACATTTAATTATATATTACCTATAACCAATAGAAAATCAAGGTTTTTATCTATCAAATGATGTATTGTATAATGTTGTGTTCTGAATGGAGAAATGTCAATTTCATTCAGAGTACAAGCATAGTTCCCGTAAGAAAGTTGACGACTAGCTTGGATGAATTTGTAATGGCTCTTGTCTCACAGTTAGAAAGCCAGAAAAATTTTGAGAGTTAGGGGAAAATTGTCTACTTTTTGCATGCTATTAGTCTATGTTCTTTGGTGCATTATTTAATTAACTCTTTCAACATGGGCTTGGTCAATTTGACCAACCACGTGAATTCTTTGTACTCATTTAAAGTCTTTATAGATTTGATACTTCTAACTTTCAATATAGTGTGTGTATCTTCACAAAATTTGGCAGTCTTTCAGTTAATATTATAAGTCTTTCACATATAAAAAACATATTTTTTAGTGAACTATTTTAAATAAAATAAAATAGAGATTTCTCCATGAATATATTTAGTATTTGTTTTGAATAGTCTGTGTGCAAAGTAATTTTCATGTTAAAATTAAAAATACTTTTTCTCATCTCAAAAATCTCAAATTTCCTCTATGTAATCCCTAAAACCTTTTAAATGCATTTAAAACGTTTTTTTTCAGTAAAACTTTATAGTTTATCTGTTATTTTCTCTACCATATCTCAAAATGGGATCTGTCAATTCTATCGACCTCGTAACCAAAAACAAAAAATCTAAATTATCCATTTTTCTTTCTAGAATGACTTCAAATTGTAACATGAAACTACATTCATTTATCCTAAGTAGCTCTAAGTTCGTAACAGTATACATCTATTTATAATTAATATTTATTGTTTTATTGCCCTTTGAACCATCTTTAACTACTATCTGCATCATTATAAGTTGTAAATCACTTGGAGAACGTGCAAGTCACGTTATACTATCTAATTACTTTACTCATGAGCTGCTCGCATGCGTGTCTTGTGAACCATTTTAAATATATTATTATTCTTACTTATTTTACCTAATCTAGTGTTAAATAACTTAAAAAGATTGTATTTTTAGATTTTAGTTACTTTTATAATAATAAATAGAAAATAAATATGAAAAACAAGAAAGAAAATACTTGCCCAAGCTTCTTTTTTCTTGCTCTTGATTGTCAATGACAGGTAAGCCTTCTTTTTTATGCTAATTGTAGTAGCACACCAAATACTTTTTATTTAATTAAATAATGCACCAAAGAACAAATACTAATAACATGCAAAAAGTAGAAAATATCCCCTAACTCTCAAATTTTTTCTAGCTTTCTAACTATGTGACTAGAGCTTTTACAAATTCATCCAAGCTAGTCTTTAACTTTCCCACGGGAACAATGTTGCTACTCTGAGTGAAATTGATGTCTAACTGCTCAGAACATAACGTTATACAATACATCATTTGATAGATGAAAACCTTGATTTTCTATTGGTTATAGGTAATATATAATGAAACGTAAGAGAAAACTATCAACGAATTCTGAAAGTGAGAATGTGACAGGTGGGTGTGGCAGGAGGGGTCTTATTTTCTAATCGACAGCTCTGTAACCAAACAAAATTAAAGACTATATAAATTATGGTTTGTCTGAGCAATAATGATTTTATAGAGAGTAACTTACATTTAATTTCCTACTTTTTTGATGGGTGGTGGATAAAATAGGGATGATGACATGCTAAGAGAAAATGTGTTACGTGGGTCACACTAGTGGAAATTCAGGATTTTTTTTAATATTGCCTTGTAGAATTAAGAACTTAAAACTTGTATACTATTAAAATATGGATTATTAGCTAAAATAAAATTTATGTTATACCAATTAGAATAGCCAAAAGTAGTTTAATAAAATTTTGAATGTAAGTCACTAAAACCTTGTGTAAAGGGTACCCGTGCAGAAAGAGTTAATACACTTCATGTTGTTTTAGTATTTTAGGCTTAGATTTCTTTCCTGCCAAAAATGTCAATTTAATCTACATTTTACTTGCAATTTTTATACCAAATGGCATGCAGTTTTACATATATTATTGTTTTTATGTAAAAAAATTTCTGTTTTGTGATACTAAGCCTAGTTGGGCAAATTTATTTTCAAAATAAATTCTTTTCTTAAAATAACTAAATTGTATACTTTATATTTTTAGGTCTTTCCTCCAAGCACTTTAGTAGCTCAGTAGTAAGTCTGAGAGCTTATAATGCTCAAAATTGGGTTTCGATATCTATGTTGGGCAGGGCACATATTGCAAATTGTTTAGCTTTGTGCTTAACTACAAACAAACTTTCTTCAGTACTTAACTAGTCTCACCAGTGTTTTAAAGTAGCTCTTCCATGAGAATGCTTTTAAGAAATGTAATCACTATTTCTAACTATGATTGTTTAGTCTCCTAAAGCTTTACCAAGTTTTTTACTTAGAGGGTTATATGTACCTGCTTTATGTATTTTCCTGTCATCTCCGATGTTGTAATATACATATAATAAACTATGAATGTATAGTTAGGTTGGGATTATTATGGTATATGACCATAATATGTTTTATAATGCAAACCAATCAGAATTTAAAACTTGTGATGAGTAGATCAACATTTGAATATTTTCTCTGTCTGGGAGATGATTGACACATCTCTGTGTGTATATAAAAAATTAACTATACAGAAATGTAAGAAGATTTTAATTCAGAACTAAAAAGCTTTATGGCACACACTTGCCAGTATTTTTGTGAGAAGGTTTTTCATGTATATACTTTCTGGTCTTTTTTATCAGATGTTGAAGAGAAACCAGTGAATTTATTTTTCTAGAACTAGCATGGCAGAATAAATAATGTATCTGTTTATCTTGTTAAGAAGAAAAAGTTTATAATTTTTGTTTTTGAGTTTTGTTTATATTAGATTTATAAAATTGTATATATATATATTTTAGTTTAGTTTTATTGTTGCTAATCAAACTAATTTTCAATGACCTTTCATTTTATTTTCAACTCTGAAGGGTGAAGATCAGAGAAAATTACAAATAATATATTAATTTTTTTATTATTTGGGAAAATATGACAGAACTTGGAATATATATTACCTGTGGGTAATAATGAAGTGTTATCCTTTTATAATAGATTTGGTAGTTTAGTGTAATAGTATTTTTGAATAAATAAGCATTTTTTAATTACTCAAACATCAAAATGGTCCAACTTAAAAAGTATATATTCAAATATGGCACAAATAATTATAAGTTAAAATCTGTAAAATAAATCAAAGAATATTTCACAGTTGCTTTATAGATGTTACTTTGTAATTATAGAGATCTCTCTCATATTAAATAGTTATTTTCTTTCGTGGTAAAAAAATTAAATTTTAAATTTAGTATTTTTTATAGTGGTTTTCGTTTGAACATCAGTCCTGTCCATAGTAAACTGAGTTTGTATGAAGGTTTATGGGAAGAATTTCAAATGCTGTGTCATATACCTTGTAAGGCAATATCCAGTGTTGTTTCATTGGCTGACCTTGTGTATAATGGAATGGACATTAGTGGAGAACATGTTAATCTACTGGTTGGTGTACGAAAGGTGAGAATTCTGTCATGTATTTGTTAAGCCTAATATGTATAATGCTTTTTTAAACTAATTAGAATTTCTTCTTGAAAAAATTATAAACTATTCTATAAGTTCTGCTGAGATAATGCACCTCAGAAAAAACTTTGTACTGAAACAAAGAAAAGAAACACTTATGATTATAATTGAACACATTGTGGTGGAACACTATAGTTCTAAAGGTTAATACATACAAAATGTTATAAATATATACATGTTATGTAAAATCTTGAAATTAAAAGCTGCCTTTTTCATTTTGAAAGTATTTGTGCATTACTAAATTTTGTATTTGTATCAGATATATTATGATAAACAGAAGATTGTTGAAAAATATTAAATTCCTTGCAGGTAATTTCAACTTTACTCTGATTTAAAATTAATTTTATAACTCAGTATGACAGTTGTTATTAATTATATTGCAAACTATATTTGACACTTTTTATATCAGTTCAAAAGTTAGTGATAATTATCTATCTAAGGTTGTTACCAATAATCGTCCAAAACAGCATTTCTCAAACTGGGGGTTCACAAGGGTTCTTTAGAGGATCCGTGGGTCATGTCCAAAATTTCATAAAAATATTTTAAAAAGTATGATTTATAGAATAAATTATATTTTTCACATATTCAAATATTTAATTTTGGAATACAGCTTTTAATTTACATGGAAAATTTTTTTTCAAAACAAAATACATTAATAGGTTTGGGGGTATCCATGAAAAAAAATTAAATTAAAAAGGGTCCTTGGGTTACTAAAGTTTGAGAATTGCTGGTCTAAAGTAAAAGTATTTTAAAAGAACATTTCATCTGCTGATGAAGTGGGGGAGATACATGAAGGTTATACAGTTTACATGTACATATATTGTAATTGGAAATAACTGGATGAGACTTTGGTAATTTGAAGTTTAACTCCATTTGGCATATAATGATTAAATATAATTGCTGTGAACCACTAGTTTTTAAATAGGAATTAGCATCTATCTAAGAACCACTGGGAAATATATGTCTCAGCTGCAGTGAAAGGGTTAAATGTGTATGTAACTAGGTATTTAGTGTATATTGTACTAAATTGGTGCATTCTACACTACATATATATACAGTGTTGGGCATATTACTGAAACAAAAGTAACTCATTATTATTTTTATTTTTCAGAAAAAGTAATATATGAAGGTTCTTACATATTAGTTAGTAAAAATATAACATGTTTTATTATTCTTTATGTTTCTTTCTCTTGTCTTATCCTGCAAAACAAATTTTGTGATTATTCACTTTTTTAACTATACCTTTGAAACTTAATTTATCAATTTCTGTTATATAGTTTTTGACACAGTGTATGCAAGTAGTTAATCTGATTCCACAGTGAGTACACCTGCAAGTAGCCAGATAAAAATTAAATAAAGTTTGTATAAAAGCCATTTTATGAACTACTTTTTGTAATTTGTGTTGGTAATTTCTCAAAGGAAAATCATATTTGACACATCATTTAGGTATTTGATTTGTTTAGAATCTAAAAACTGAAACTTACTTTGGCTTTATAAAAGAAAAAAGCAATAATGTACAATAGATGCATGTTACAACAAAGAGAAGGTTATGAGATGAACTGATTTCTTTTTTTTTTGTGACTAGTAACTCTAATATTATTACTCTCATTACAAATCTAACATGCTATAATTCATTGTTATTGACAAAAGTAATATTACTATTATAGTAATGACTTACTTACAATAATGTTAACCCCAATTCTGCATATATTATGCTTATCTTTAAATATGGCACTGAAAATATCCATAGTTGTATTTGCTTAGACTATCTTAGCCATCTCCAAACTTTCATGTTAATATATGTTTTATGGCACCCAGGTTTCCACTGTTATCCAACATTATATGATCATCGTGTACTGGATGCAACTGATCATGGTTGTGATTATGTTGGTGAGAGTGATGCACATAATGCACAAATAAATGAAAATTACTATACTGGACAGATTAAATAAATAATAATAACAAAGTTTATTTCAAATGTATATCATATAATGCACAGGCAACATATATTAATATTTTGCTTGCTCCTTCAATTAAGGTCTTCTGTAGTGAAATATGATGACATATATGCTTCCATGTATCACCATATATATATATATAATATTAAATATGTTGATTAAGATGATACATTTTTCTATGATTATTTATAATGCAATTAACTCAAATATACTTTGGTTACATGGAAGACCATACATGTTAGAGGTCTCCATCTTTTGAATTATGATGTGATAGGATTACAAACTTTATAAATGATTCACCTTATCTGTTACTTTATTAATGCAATTTTTCTTTTAAATTTGATGTAGACTATTTTGGGACTTATCAAACTTTTTCTATACTTAGTTATTTAGCTACTAAAGAGGTTTTATAGGGTTTCTTGAAATTTCCATGTATGAATGTATAATATAATGAAAATATTACTTTATACCAAGTTTCTGATTTGTTTGACATGGATGAAACTAAGTAAAACGTACTACACTTTCACATTAAATTTTTTTTAATGATGAATTCTTTTACAAATGCTTAATGACCAGCATGAATGTATTACACTGACAGTGCCTCATAATCTTATTCTAAGGGAAGGATTAAGGTCTGTTATGTATATTATTTAGAGAATTAACCATTTTGTAAATTTCATGAGGTGTATTAATTTTTTTATTTTAGCAAACTGAATGTTTCATATTAAATATTGTATTAGCATTTTGTTTGCAAAGTTTGACATAGCCACTTATGTTATACAAGATAAGTAGTTATTAAAATTTGCAATTACAGATAACATCAATACAGCCTATTTGCACCAAAGATGGCCGAAGTTTACAAAAAATAGACTGTCATGTGTTTGATCAGACTTACCCTCTAATAGTTATTTCAATGTAAGTATCAACAAACTCAGGTAAAAAAAAATCATCATCATTATTAATATGGTATTCTATATCCACAGTTATCAAAACCTTAATTAAAATTTGTTCTTAAATGTTTATAAGTAATATTGGCAGAGAGATGAAAAATAACTTGGGTTCTTTGTTTTTGGTTTTTACAGAGTTTCACCATTATTTCAGCTTTTAAAAATTACTTATCTATTTCAGGTAAATATTAATAAACATTGAGTATGTTATATTAAAATGATTTTGAATATACAAATCAGCAAGCCAAATGACAATCACAGTTTATATAAATTTTCACTGGAATGTCATGTATCAGAATGACATTTTGTAGGCAGTATGATTCCACTGAAAATTTACCACTTTTGAGAAGGGGTATGTAATAGCCCTTTACAACCAAAATATTTCTATACTTAAATCATAAAAATGTGTTCATATTGGGGATTTAGAATTTCTTAGAAGGGATATCCTTTTTACATAATGGCATTGAAAACAAAAGAATATGAATCAATTTTTGGAACCAGGACCATTCCAGAAAGGAATCTGCAACAAGTTATACTCCAGCCATGGTAAGCAAAATGCAGTGTCTTGTAACAAATGAGAAACTATGAACACAAAGGTCAGTGACATAAGCCATCCAATTATCCCATACAACATTATCAAGAAGGATCTCCATTTGGAAAAGTGACACAAGTCACATGTACACAAGTTGCTTTTACAACATTACCAGGAAAGGAAGACCAACTATAGAAAACTGTATAAATAATATTTAGCTGTAAAAAATGGCAGTGTTTGCTGACACTCAACAGAGTCATATGTCTACCTTGATGACTATAACAAGCTTCATGTTCTACCAGTCATGTTGTGAAATGTTTTTGAAGGGATCATATCTAAATACTGTACCAGAAGAGTAGTTATGAAGATCAAGATGAACTCTGCTTACTATCAAACCAATCAGCTGGGTATGAAAATGAGACCAACAGAGTATGGGCTAACCAAGTTAAGGCTTCCTTTCAATCATGACATACATCAAGTAGCTGAAAAGTTTATAATATTCCACATGAAAACATACAGGTCCCACCACCAGCAGCAGCAGCTATGGATTTTAGTTATCTGATTGTTGAAAAAGATGTTGAGAAATGTTGCCTTTGTGCACTAGATGGATTGTGAAAGACCTACATGTAGGAATGATGTGCCTTGGATTTGACAGTCTTTCAACAGAACGTTTTTGCAGTGAAAACTATGTTGCATGGCTATCTATCAAGGTGCATGATGATGTGTACTATAACAACATGGTGAAGTTCCAAAATTACTTTAATATGACATACTCAACCTTTGTATTACAATAGTGAGATTCATGTTAATACTGATTTTTCTCTGGTCAACATTAATTTACTCTTTGTTCCTACTGATCTGCTCCCAGTTTTCTTTTGTAAAGTTAAATACCTAAAAATTCATAGGACTTCTGAAAACAAATAAAAAAAATAAAGAACCCAAATAATCAAAATGTGTTTTTATAATTGTGCTATACGTTAATTGTTACACATGAGATAAAGGTAGATTAAAATTAATATCATTGTATCATGTTAGTCTAAAATATTTTATTTGTAAATAAGCAAAAAGAAATAGTTCATCAGGCTTATGAAGTAAATCAATACTTTTGTTTATTGTTTCTGTATAATGCTGTTGAATTGGTTTTTAGAAAAACCTCTTGACTTTTTTATCTTTTTCCTTATTTTGGCTCTTATGAAATTTCACTTAGACATTAGTCTTTGATTTTCATTAGTTTGGAAAAGAGTTTAATCCTGCAGTGTTCCTCCTGGTACTGATTTCACTCTTTGACTGTTATCTAATACTGAGAGCATTAAGTTCACAATAAATTGCTCTTTTAAACCATAATTATTGTTATTAGGAACTTTTATACACTGCTTAAAGCAGTTGAAGGGTAACAAGTGGCTATGACAAAGTAGTACCACTGTTATAATGTCAGTTTCCCTAGTTAGTTCATTGTTATGAAGAATCGAGCATCTGATGGTCAGTCATGTGATCTGAAATCCAAATGATAGGTCATCTAGCTTTATTTTATATATATATGGTAGTGTCTCATACAATCATCCTCCAGTGGGACAGTGGTAAGTTTATAGTCTTACAAGGCTAAAATCTGGGGATCAATTTCCTGCTGTGGACTCAGCAGAAAACTCTGTGTGGCTTTGCTCTAAAATAAACTCATGAAGTTTTGTCATACTTGTAATTTTGAATTGAGTATAGGGTTCATTGTACTCTAAAGTGTCACATGAACCATAGAGCTCAGAGAATATGCTAATATAGAGGATAATTGAATAAATGGAAGCCAGTCAGTCATAACAGGCTGTTACAAGTTGGCTCAAAGTGTCACAAAGTATTAGCAGAAAACAGTGATGGTTTGGGCACCTGGACAAGGCAGACCACCATTCATTACACGAGAGCAACCACTATTAGTTTATCCTGGCTCACTACACTTGTAAGATATAGAATTCTAGATTGAATCATACATTTGTAGCTGAAACTGAGTGTCATATTAGTTTACAGCTGGTTAGAAACAGACTTATTAAGACTAGTTTATATGCCAAATGCCCAGTCATATGCATTCCATTCATACAATGGCTTGATAAAGCTAACCTGCAATGGTGCCAAGATATGTCCGAAGAACCGACAGCATGTGGAGTAATATTCTTTTTTACAAAGTAGTCTGAAACTAGATAATAGATAAGTTAAATTGAATCCTTTTCTTGTTCTAACAGCACATAGGACCAGTGCTTTGATGAGAATGTTTTCCCCTTCTTCCTGGGTGGAATGCCAGTCCATCACAGGGTAATTTTCAGCTATTGAAATTTCCAGTAGGTAAAGTATCTTGCTCAAGGACACAGTGACTAGGTGTGAATAAGACTTGCCACCTTTTCATTATTAGTTCAATGCATTAACCACTAGGCTATTCTGCCTCAAACTAGACAATAGGTTTATACTTATTTGGAGAAGATATGGAACCAGATCCACACCATATTCATGCAAGAACTTAACACATATGACAGTGGTGATAGGATGGTATGAGCATTGTGAACTTCATACATGGGAGATTTCTGCATATCTAGAGCCCAGAAAGATCAATTTGGTGGTGGTGGGGGTACATTTGTGTGTCAGGGTCTCACCATGATCAGCAATGAAGATCAGTCTTACATTTATTACAGACTATAGCATGGGCTTCCATCTTTGCTAAAGGAGATTTAAATTGACTCTATAGAGGTATTGCGAGCTATAATTTCCCAGAGGTGTCAAGAAAATTAATCCCTTTTGTCAAGTGCTCTGCTCTTTTTCTTATGATTACATTTTTAAATTGGCAGGAAACCAGAACCTGTAACAATGTTGAATGCACTTATGAACAGACTCATTTGAATGGACTGGTTCTTCAAAACTATATTTTGAAAAATGCCTGGCCATAATTTTTTCATTTGTCCATTAATATTATAAGTATAACAACAAATAATTTACTGCTAGCAGGTAAACTTTTCACTTTACAAAGTGAAATTTAGTAAACTAATGCATAACATACATGGATATGGTCTTGGAAGGGGTCATATGTTCTACTCGTGCTCAGGTTACAAGTCACAACCTTCATGTAGTAATAAACATAGTATTTTACCATACTTCAATATTAACAGTCATAAAGGAAGAAGTCCTAAAGTACCTGATTGTTCCTGTTACACACAAGAATAGACCTAAATACAAATAAAGAATTCAAGCAACATTGTAAAATTTGCAATGTATGAAGAGTGAAAAGAAATATATTTGGTTAATGGACAAATGAAAATTGGCAGAAAGAATAACTTGTATATATATATATATCTATTAGATTTTTAAAATCTGACAAAACTATATACAAGTAAAAAATGTTCATGTGGTCGGTCTCTGGGGTTGAGACCGTATTGAGAAAATTAACCATTTTGCTATGAATAGGTAAAAGTATGTATGTCATGGTCTTTTACAGTTACATTCAAAACTTAATTAAACTAATTTATTACCAATGCATATCAATAAAGTTGACATTGAATATGTTTATAGATCAAATTTTTATAACATAAAAGTTTCAATTTCATATTTTTAAAAGTATATATATATAAATAAATGCCAAATTTCACTTTCTATATATCATATGACACTTCTAAAATAAAACAAACAAAAAACTGTGGCAGGTACTTAGTTTTTAAAGAAAAGATGAACTTTTCTAAACTGGGGTGGTCAGGGATATTAATACTCTCTTTGCCCTGCTCACAAAAAAGAACATTTTGCTAAAATCGTGGAGTTAAAAGTAATTTCAGAGTTAATTCATAAATCTAATCAAAAATACCTTACGTGTGAAAAAAAAAAGGTGCAAGCCAAAAAAGGATTCAGCATGCAACTTAAGGAATGAAATCAAAATTGGGGGACAAAGTGGTAGCTACACTTATAGCATTGATAAGAATTTTACAGCAAATATTCATTCATTAGTTAGCCAGGTCTTGTTTTTTGTTAAACTTAGAGCATGATGGTGGGTAAAACAAAATATGTGGCCTAGCAAATATGTGGCCTTTTGATGCAAAGAAAATGAAAAGAAAGAACTTCAAACAAAAGTGGAAATTTTATATCTTGTGTATTATGTAGTGGATTGCTTTGTATGTGAAGTAATGGTCCAGCAGAGCACATTCACTGAAAATATGTGATAGTTTGGATTGCCACAGTCTGAGCTACAGAAAGTGAAAAATCGCTAAACTATCACTCCTGTTAATAACACGCAGTTCATCCTGCAGGTTGTTTTGGATGCATGACACACTACAATGTGACTACAATGAACATTGTTTTGAAATTATCCTTATGCACACATCAAATTGCCCTAATACATAAGAATTATGTTACTTTGAAGATTTATTAGCATCTTATACCTAAAAATCATCAAGCACAACCCTAAAAAATCAAAGCATTTAGTAGGATAATAAGCAGAAATTCAAAACAAGTATGTTATGAATACCTGTATTTTCAACATTATGTGAATTTCCTCTGAAACACTCTTGCATCTGTTTCAAATTGTTAAATCACAAATATTACAATCACATATATTATTGTTCTTATATGGGTGTGCCCCTTTTAAAGACTGAACTCTGCCTTTCAAACAATTCTACATTCGTGCCTTACTGTAATGAAAACTTGAAATTGATTTCTAATTTGTCTTCTGTAAAAACGTATTAGGCTAGTTGTCATTGATAGTTATTGCCATTTCCTGAAATAATATTAATTTGATGATAGCTTGGTAGATCTAAAGTCTGAATGGCCACTTTATTTACTTATCTTGTGAAGAAGTATGAGTAGGCCCACTGGTAGTCTTCAGCTCCAGGCGTTGTAGACTCTTAATCCGGCCCTGCATACAAGTGGTTCTAAACAGGATGAATCTTCTATGTCATGTAAAGATGTTTCAATTTGTAGGCATTAAAAGACATCTACTGCAGTAAGTGCTGCAGGATTTGGATAAAGAATCAGGACAAATTATTTCATCATCAACATATTAGAGTCCACTTTTATCTTCCCACCTTTCTATATTGAATGAGAAATACTGTTAATATAGTAGAAAATGATACAGGAAATATTATTTGAATACTAAAAGTAAATAAAACTTTCTATGTTAAAATAGTTGAAGCTAAATAATACATTAAGTAAAATAATTAAGAGATAATTTAGTCCTTTCAGGTAGGTATGATTCACTATAAAGTTTAATGTATATTCTAACAAACTTACCTCTCTCACAGTATAGCTTTATCCCAATGAAAGTTACTCTTCTCTGTCCATCTAAGCATTAGTATGAATCTTACCTCACTTGTTCCAGCCTTTACACCCCACTATATTATCCATAGCAAATTAATTCTTGTGATTCTCTCTACCTACGGCAATGCACTTGCTATCTCGGATCCATATATATTCTCCCCATTATTATTTCATATTCATTTTTTTTCAGTGTCTGAAAGTTATACCTACACTTTAAATTATTTCTTTTTTTTTTAGACCTGTCTTATTCGGTCTTAAGTTTGTTGTCTATTTCTTTATTCTACATATAACAAAGGGAAAAAAAATTATGAAACGTTTTTGGATATGAATTCACAAATTCATGTCTGACACAGAGTTGCCTAGTGCTCCCTTGTGCCACCTCTGGAGTCTAGCATTATCCAGGTGTTGGGGGGGGGGAGTTTTTGCAAAGGATGTCTAGTCCCTCATATGCAGAGAGGTGGAGTTTTACCTGAGGTTTGATGTGGTTCTCCTGTCAGCTCAGATACTGAACTTGCAGGGGATCAAGGGCAGACTGGTAAAAATTTGGACTCTATGTTTCTGGCACCTTCCTTTGCTTAGACAGCTAATCACAAGCCTGGGACAGACATCCCACCTCCGGCACCATTTTTGCAATTAGTACATCAAGTTTGTAATGTGTTGAGCATTTCTCCTTTAGCTTATGACTCTTCTTTGTTGGGGGGAAAGTGATTTAGCTGATTACCTTGTCTTTCCACCTTGCTTGATATTGCTGTGCATGCTAGAAGATTTGCTGATCAATTGAGAGAGGGTGTTGTCATTCCTTGTCCTCCCTGTTTATTGAATCACCATATCTTAGCTTTCCATCACTTGGAGAACCCATATTTGGATTCTCAGAGGCTAGATCTTCTTCCTATTTGGGGTTTCTAGGTCTGATACCACTGTTCATCTTAATCAAACACAGTTTTCTCGAATTCGTCTATCTTCTTTGCAGTTGGGGTCTGAGGCCTATCACAGATCTCCTGCTCAATTTTCAGAGGATCTTAGACATTTATTGACTGCTACATTGATACAGTTATCGGCTTCTGCTCTCTCTTCTTAGTCTCTTGGTTGGTTTGTTGCTCGTATCTTTTGGAGGGACTTTGACTTCCTTCTTTGGCCATTAGAGATTTCAGAGAAGCTCCTTTTCTCAGACGTTCGATTTTTGAGGGTATTCCACATTCCATGGAATCTAGGATGGGTGTGGTCTGTCCCCACTCTTCTCTTTGGACCCTGGCTTCTCACCTTCCCTGATCTTCTACTGGATGGTTTTTGGCATCTCTCATTAGGGTTTCAGACCTCCTTGCTCAGCTCCATATTCTATTGGAACACAAGGGAGATTCCACCCTTATCAACCGGTATCCTCTGCTTGTATGGAGTGTAGACTTTGGCATTGGTGACTAACATATGGGGTCCAGTCCTGTAGGGATTTGACTCAGATTCGTGTCAGATGAGAAACCTTTGTCACAAATCAGTGGATCATTCCAGTTCTTAAGAGAGGATTGATACTTCATTTCATGCCTCCTCTTCTTCTACTATCTCTCATAGCAGTTGTCTTTCCACTTCTTAAGAACCATCTTAAATACATTCATCAAGCACAAACCATCCAAGATCTTCTGCAAAAATAGGCTGCAGAGCATGTTGACTCATCTCTCATGGATTTTTGTTCCAGTCTGTTGGTAGTATCAAAGAAGATGGGCGACTGGCAACCTGTCATTGACCTTTCTCATCTCAATTGTTTCCTCCACCTTCCTCGGTTTATGATGGAGTCATGTCTTTCCCACTTGACACTTTTCATTCGGTCTATGGATGATGAAGCTCCATGTTGCCAATGTCTATCTTGATATTCCGATAGTGGAGTCTTCACTTCGTTATCTCTGTTTTGAGCATTGCAGTCAGGATTTTCAGTTTCATGCTCTACCATTTGGCTTCGCATCTGCCCCATAGTCAGATTCTTTTCACATCATCTTCACTCATTGGGTATTCACACTCACCATTATATGGATGACTGGTTTCTTCTCGCTCTTACCTGAAGCTGTGAGAGCTGGTTTTCTCATCAAAATGAAGAAGTCTATTCTTACTCCCACACAGTACCTTATCCATTTAGGGGTATTCTTCAATTCCCATCTCAGTCGGGTCCAACCTTCTCTACACGTTTAGGCCATGTAACAGGCCATTCTTCTAATACAGTTGTCTCCTTCTCCACATGTGTGCACAGTTCTGTCTATTTTGGGGATGTAGGCATTCTTGCAATTACTCATTCCTTTAAGTTGGGATCACATACATTCCCTTCAGTGGTTGTTATGAGATCAAGGGAACATTTGCATGGATGCACTGGATTATCCAGTGACTATCAGCTTTCTGCCTACTCAATCTTGGCTAATGGTTGGACAGGGATAATACGACAGTAGTTATCCCTCTCCTGCTCTCTCGTCCAGAGATAAACCTTTTCACGGATGCTTCTCTCCAGGGATGTAGTGCTTTTATAGGAGGTATGGAATTCAAGTGTCTCTGGACAGAAGAGGAAACTTCTCTCCACATCAATCTATTAGAACTTCCAGCAGTACTAGACCACAATCATCAGATTGTTTTCCTTGCTTGTCATGTTCTAAGTGTAATGAATTTAGTGGCAAATCAGTTTTCTCATCCCAACAGAGTTTTTGTCATGGAATGGATGCTTTATCCACAAGTTTTTTGTTGTATCTGCTCGTGGCTTGGGATGCTTCAGATTGGTGCTTTCACCACACACTGGAATGCCCAACTCCCATTATTCTGGTCTGCTGTTTCTCACCCTCAGGCTTTGGGCATAGATGATCTCAGCCAGAATTGGATGGGTCTTCATCAGTATGCATTCCTCTGTTATCCAAAGTTCTTGCACTGATTTGCTCCTCGTCCTGTCGAGTTCTTCTTCTAGTACCACATAGGCCAGCTCAACATTAGTTCCACTTCTTTAGTATCTTCAGGAGTGCCAACCTTTTCCATTTCCTCTCTGGCCATTTCTCTCTTACATCATCCTCAGTCAAACATATTTTATCCAGTGAGCACCATTCTTCAATTTCTCTTGTGACATTTTTATTAATATGGCCAATTTGGCATTCTTCTTTGGACATTTATCAATGGAAATGGTTTACTTATCATCAGATGTCTCTCAGACATGATTTTAATCCTTCTCATCCCACTGTGCTGGATGTTTATTAATTTCTGACATGGTTATTCAACAAACGTTTAGTGCCTTCATCTATTTCTCTGTATATGGCAGCTTTGTCAGCTACTTTTTGTTTTTCTAGGAGACATAAAGTTTTGAGCCCCCAGTTTTATCCATTTTTCTGAAATCTTTTTGGGTTATCTGTCTTCAACATCATTTCCACATTTCTAATTGGGATATCATATTGGTTCTCCATGCCTTATCTCTATCACCCTTTGAACCTTTGGCATCATGTTCCCTATATCACCTTTCTCATAAGACTTATTTTCTTCTGTTATTGGCTAGTGGATGTTGACATTCAGATGTGTTTGCAATTCACATCTACCCAAACTTAGTGGCTAGAGGCTTTTTCTTCAATTCATTTTTCATTTTTATGACTGCTTGGATCCAGATCGTCTTTTATGCCCAGTTTGGGCTCTCTGTTGTTATGTTGCATGCACTGAAGCATTTTGGGGTTCATGTCGACAGTTGTTTCTCCATTGGGATCCTACGGTGTCATTTGATGTATCCCCTGTCATTTTGAGTGATTGGGCTCATTAATTGGTTTGCATTGCTTATTCTGGGCTTTCATTGGAGGAGTGGAGAATTTTTTGGGTCTCCTCTCATCAAGTTTGCCATATCTCAATGTCCCTGGTGGCTCGGTTGCATCGCCTTCTGGGGGAGATTGTAAAGGCTGGTACATGGATCATACCTGATACATTTATATATCATTATTTACATGATTTAGTGGTTGCCTCATTCGATGGTTTTTGGCTACTCCCTGTGGCTATTCTCCATGTCTTGACTAGATTGTGAGAGAGGTGAGTGACTTCATTTCTTTTGTGTTTATTTTTATTATTTTTTAGGGACCCTCTCATCATTTTCATATGGATCCCACTCAGTGGTGGGTGTTGCCTGGTTAGATATGCTTCTTTCCAAGTCCGTAGTAGCTACAAGTCGACCAATAAAATTTTTTCCTGGTAACTGCAAGCTCTGTTGAGATGGTCTGTTCCATAAGAATACCTTGTGGCTGTCCAGGTGGTAAACAATTATATACACCTGGAAAAAAGTTAAGCACCCCCAAATATTTTTCAGGATTGCTTATTGAAAATAAGGTTTAATT
>NW_013666617.1:279190-284046 GCF_000517525.1 Limulus polyphemus | reverse complement strand
AATGTGATTTGACAATTCAATAACGTTTTTGAGCTTTCACTGACAATACTTATTAAAGATAATTTTAAGTGTGAAAACTGTCCATATTTTGATGTCATGATATGTAAATTAAAAATTGTTATTTTATGGTGATAATCTTGTTTTCTTGTGCCCAATAATGCATAATTTCATTTGATAAACACGTTTAGATTGAATGGTGATTTATCATCAGTCACAAGAACGTCGAATCTGAATCACTTGAAAAAAACACGGGGGTGCTTAACTTTTTTCCAGGTGTATATATATATACACTACTGGACTGCTACTCGTGGGCTTTCATGAGTAAAGCATAAGGGGAATTTGCCCATCCTAACAGACATCTACCTCAGTCAGTTTGTATTCTTCAGTTCTTTCTCTGGTTTGTTGATGGATTTATTGGATAGAGATGTTTTGTTAGAAAGTGTTCATTTACCATCTTCTTCCACAGGGAGTTATAGGAAGCTCTTTTTCTCCATCCATGTTGTTTGCCAGAGTTCCAGAGATGTTATAATCACATATTGATTCAGTTCATTTAGATTATTCTTTATCAGCATTGGCTTCTCGCCTTTCTGATGCTAGTTTGGGACTGTCAGCTTTTTCTTGTCATATGCATTCCTTGGGCCTGTGCACACACCTCATTATATGGACGACTGGCTTCTTCTGGCATCATCCCATCAACTAGAAGAACAACACTCTCAGATTCTCCTGTTAGAAGCCACAAAAGTGAGCATCCTTATCAGACTGGAGAAATCTATTCTTTCACCGATGCAATATCTTGTCCATCTGGGTGTTTTTTTCAATACTCACTTAAGTCGTGCTCAACCAATCCCTATCAGGCTTCAAGCCATAGAAAGAATTGTCAGGCTTTTACTTCTGTCTCCTTCTGCCACTGCATGGATGTTTCTCTCTCTTTTGTGGATGTGGTCATCCCTCAAGCCTCTCATTCCTTTGGGATGAGCATATATGAGGCCCCTTCATTGGTCACTGCACAACCAATGGATCATGCATTCCAATCCTTTGGATCATCCTGTCTCATTACTCGGGAGCAACATCATCAATTGCAAATGGTGGTTGGATCAGAACAACACTACTATTGGGGTACCCTTTCCACCACCTCGTCCAGAGATCCATCTGTTCACAGACACATATCTTCAGATGGGGAGCTTATCTTCAAGGTCAGGGTTCCAGGATATTTGAATGGAAGGCAAGTTTACCATCTATATCACTGTTCTTGAACTCCTTGCAGTACACCAGGCAATGGTTCAATGTCTGTCTAGTCTACCATCTATATCAACGTTCTTGAACTCCTTGCAATACACCAGGCAATGGTTCAATGTCTGTCTCTCTTGATAGGAAAAATTGTCATGATACATTCCGACAATTCCATGATGGTATCTCAGATTTCTCGTCAAGGAAGCACACATTCTCGAGACCTTTGTTTCCGTACCTTGGATCTTCTCTATTGGGCTCATTCCCATTGTATTAGTCTTTTAGCATGTCATTCACCAGGAGTGATGAATGTAATTATAGATCACTTGTCTCGACCCTACCAGATTCTTCCAACGGAATGGATGCTACATTATGAGGTTTTTCAGTGGGTTTGCTATCAGTAAGAGTCTTCAACTATCGATACCTTTGCAACTCATTGGAATTCTCAACAGCAGTTGTTTTGGTCTCTGATACCTCATCCTCAAGCATTGGCAATAGCTGCATTCAGTTAGGACTGGACAGGTTTACATTTGTATGCTTTTCCTCCGATTTGGCTATTGCCCCAGGTTCTGACTATGGTTCGTTCTACTCTCTGTTGAGTTCTCTTGGTTGCACCATATTGCCAGCTCAAATGTAGTTTCTGCATTTTTGGTATCTGCAGGAATGTCCATCTCTATCTCTTCCACGTTGGCAGTCTCTGTTAAGACAACCTCGATTGGACATTCTCCACCCAGATGTTTGAAAACTCAATCTTCATGCTTGGAAGTTATGCAGTCCTTTGCCTGACATAAGGGTTTAATTTTTAAGTTTTCTCTGTGTTTAACTAAATCTCTCCATAGGCCAACCACGGCCATTTATTAATGACTGAGTCACGTAACCTTTTGTACTCGTTTAAAGTCATTATAAGTTGAATACTTATAACTCTCAATATATTGGGTATATCTTCAATTGATAAGTCTTTCACATACAAAAAAGTAATATTTCTTAATGAAGTATTTTTAATAAAATAAAATAAAGATTTGTCCATCAATAGATTGAGTATTTGTTTTGAATAGTCCGTGTGCAAAGTAATTTTCATGTTAAACTTAAAAATACTTTTCGTCATCTCAAGAATTTCAAATTTCCTTTTTGTAATCCCTAAAACCTCCTAAATACATTTCAAATGTTTTTTCACTAAAACTTTATAGTTTATCTGTTATTTTCTCTACCCTATCTCAAAACGGGATTGGTCAATTTGACCGAATTCATAACCACCACAAAAAAAAAAATGAAATAAACCTAAATTAACTTTTTTTCTTTCCAGAATGACGTCAAATCGTTTATCCTAAGTAGCTCTAAGTTCATAGCATTATATATCTGGTTATAATTAAATTTTATTCTTTTATTACCCTTTGAACTGTGTCTAACTACTATCCGTGCCATTATAAGTTATAAATCACTCGGGGAACATGCAGCTTATGTTACCCTATCGAATTACATTACCCATTATTATTATTTATTTTACCTAATCTAGTCTTAAATAATGTAAAAATATCCATATTTTTAATTTTAGTTACTTTTATAATAATAAATGAATAAAGAATAAAGGTGAAAAACAAGAAGTAATGTACTTACCCAATCTTCTGCTTTTCTTTTTTTAAAGTCAATGTCATCAAATCAAATCACTTGGGCCAATTGCTTGCAATGGGCTAAATCAGATGTGGAATCAAACAGAATAACATAGTATTTGTTTCTACGAATTGCTGACAAGCAATAATTTCGCACATGTGAAGCCATGAGATTTATAAACTCATTTTGGATTTCAGGAGAAAGATAAGATGTTGACGTTTGCTTGTTTTTAACATGCTCTAAATGCTGTCTCATTTCTGGATCATACTTTGCTTATAACTGCAAAAGTGACAGGAAATTTCCAGGGATTTCGTTTGAAGTTATGTCCTCAGTATGACCACGAAATGCAAGATTCTGAGAAGCTAAATCTTGTGTACAATCCAGCAACCGTCGCAGTACATCTCTCCATTTATTTTTTCTTTGTTGAATTTGCCTTTGCAGCTCTTCA
This sequence comes from Limulus polyphemus, assembly GCF_000517525.1. Lineage (NCBI taxonomy): Eukaryota > Metazoa > Arthropoda > Merostomata > Xiphosura > Limulidae > Limulus > Limulus polyphemus. The sequence goes on along the minus strand of NW_013666617.1, from coordinate 280,763 downwards.
TCAATGCCACTTTGAAGACGAATTTGGCACTCAGTTTCTTTCCAAGCAGCAAATGACTCATGATGACTGTCACTATTTTCATAGGCATTTAACTTTTAAATTTTTTTACACTTAGAGAATCCACCCTGTGTTTTGAAAGCAGACCGACTATTTGATGTCATACATGTAGATGAAAAAAAAAGACAACAAAAGCAGTATGCTGCTTTATGTAGAGATGAATACACCAACCAGGAACGATTGACCTCTTGTCCATTCAGACAGCGTCATTTGAAACAAAATGCAGTCATAGAACGTCCATCTTTAGCATCAAATGGACCTTCTTTATGTTGAAATTCATGTGCTCCAACGTTAACAATCTCTGTGCAATGTGCATGTGTTACAACTGCTGAGCCTGTTGTATCAAACTTCATAAATCCAATATCCCTGTGTGTTAACATATTTATTAGGTCGTCCTCTCTTAGCTTAGCAACACTCTTCTGTGGATTTGTTTCTGACAAAGTGGAATCCTCTTGTTTATTATTATTATTTTAGCTTTCAACAGGACAGAGAACAGTTTCTTCATTGTTTTCTTTTTTAAATGAAATAGCATGTTCACAATCTTGCACTTTGACCTCTTTGCTGCCATCAAAAGGAACAGATGCTGGCTTACTGGTGTCATCACTTCCAGTAAGGAAAGCTCTCATCAATTTGCTTGACTCCACTATCAAATTTATTATTTTAGCCCATTATGTCGAAAAAAGAAAGTGAGGCACAGGATGCAAAAGACGTGCACAATTTGCAGCTTAATAAATACTGACTACTATTTAGTTGCAACATGCAAATTGTCAGATGAAAGGAAGCATTCTACCTTCCTAAGTTCTTAACCACAAATTATATTTAAATTATACAATTATAGTTACAACTCAGGACTAGTTTTGCACATCTGGACCTGGTTTCACTTTAACTGCCATTATTTAGACCACACATACTCATGTTAATTAAGGTGACACAACAGTAAGAAAATCAATGCAGATGAGTGTATATGATGGTAAATCATGCTTATGAGCACCATATAAATTATTGACAGTTGCTAAATCACATTTAAAAACTCGATAGGTTTAACTACACGAACACTACAGGAGACAAGTCTGAAATTGCTTGAATGAAAATTACACACACTGTGGAGGAGGGTGTAATCATAACATAATATAAGCCTAGAGACTCAAAGGCTATATTTAATATTAAAGGTTTTGATAGAATGAGAAAACTTAAATATAGGTTAACTAATTGGTGGTGCTAGATTGCAGTTCCTAGATTAAGTTGCTAGTACATCTAGATCTAACATTAATGTTAGACCTGTTATTTCCATCTTTTTAGTGTTAGGTTTGGATCTAGATGTAATAATAATGACAGAAATTTAGCTTTATACACCTAAATTAGACCTTAGATTTGGGTGCATAGATTAAAAGCACTTTGTATTGAATCTACCCAGATCTAGATATAACCCTGCCTCATCAATTCTAGATTTAGATTTATTAGGCCTAACTTTTAGAACAAATGTTACGTGTAGATCTATTAACTTAGTCACTAGATC
>NW_013666617.1:274567-278190 GCF_000517525.1 Limulus polyphemus | reverse complement strand
TACACTGCAGTCCTCATGCCCTAGCCACTACAAACTTAGTTCTGGCTTTAGGTCCACAGCCCCTTAATTCCAATGATGATATGTGAGACATCATCTGCCTGGACATATCCAGTGAGTTATGTACTATATTTCATTAATTGTGGAGGATCTGTACATTGGTTGGCTGCATAACTGTGACCGGATGGATCACGTATTGCAGGAGCAGGCCAATTCTGGTACTGTTGTCCCTAAATTCATGTTTTCTTCTCACGATGTTAGGGTTTTGTCTCTGGAGCCGGTCGGCCTTTCCCACCAAGGAATTACATTTCACATTGTCCGGGCGAGGAGTATATCTGTTCCGGAAGTAGTATGGGCCCCAATATTGTGCTATTACTATATCTCATTTTTGCACACCTTTTTTCTACGCAGATACTTTCTGTGTGGATCTTGCCCTCTCTGGCACCTCAACCAAGTCAATGTGGGATTCTTGCTATAGTATGAGAGGAGGTGTGTTTCGGAAGTTAACATTTTTCCAAAACTGAAAATGTATTTCCGATAATACTTGACTCTTCTCACACTCTCCTGCTCTTTCCCCCTACATTGGCTGGTGTTAGGTCCGCTAATTTGGACAGTCTAGAAAAAGTGAATAGGAAGTAATAATGGGGAGCTTATATATGGATCTGGGATAGGAAGTGCATTGCCATAAGTGGAGGGAATTACACGATTTAACTTACTATGGGTTTATAGTGGGGTATAAAGGCTGTAGCAAGCGAGATAAGGTTGATACTAATGCTTAGATGGGCAGAGAAGAATAACTTTCATCAAGAGATAAGTATTATTGAAAATACATTTTTAGGATAGGAAAATGTTAACTTTTAGATAGCATAAATATTTAACCATTCCAGTGTTATTTCTTTTAAAAGCATTTACAGGCTTCACTCACTTCTGTATTGAATTTCTTCACAAAATTTAGTGTATACATGTATCAGAAGATTTCATCATTATAATGATCAATCACTGGGTATTAAAACTGTCAAGTGACAGCTTGCAAACATGGAGCAACTGTATTTAAACAAATTTCACATTTACTTTTTTGTTGTTTTTTCACCAGCCCTCTAAATTCATTCATAACTGATATCTCAAATTAGGCAAGATGATGTGGTTGCACCAGTAATTATTGTAGCTATTTACCATAAGTTTTATGTTTTTTATAGCATCTAACTGTTTGATATTATTCATAGAAAAAATTGATGGAAACTATCTTATGATACTATTGTCTTACTGTAGCCTTTTTTCAGTTGTACATAAAGACTGGTGAAGTCAGTTTCAATGATCAAGTTGATGCAGATTTGAGGAGAAAATCTGCTGGTGGTGGGAGTATGTTTGGCAGCCTCCAGACTTCAGTCCAATTTTCCCAGATTTGCTCCTAGCCCCCTCACATGCTTGATATGTACCAACTTTTACATTTCATGAATGATACCTTTAATGCTACATATGATAGAGACCACACATTTTTATTCTTTATGCTACCATACACTGTTGCTGTTGGTCCTGACTTCAGCCTAATGAATGATAATGGCTACTCTCACTGTGCTAAATTGACCAAGCAATATTCTTTGAAGAAGGAGAGATTGAAGGAGTGGCCTTCATGCTCTCCAGACTTCAATCCCTCCAAGCATATATTATACTCTCCTGGAGGACATAGTGCACCTTATAAAGCAGCTCAAAGTGTTAAAGATGCTCTGGAAACATCTGTTCCAGAGAAGTGGTTGAGGATAACCTGGGATCTTAACAATATTATGATTTTAGGGATGCACCTTGAGTGTCAATTGTCCTTGCTGTTTTTGGTTAACCTGTTCAGTATTGAAGTGAATGTTGTGAACTCTAAGGATGTAAAACCCCATCATTTCATTTATGAGTATAGGTTGAATTACCAATTATTTGAATTTTAGATCAAATGGCTGATTTTCATTAAACGTAATAGTGGGGGATGATTGACATTATTCTATAACAGTGGTTTTGCTTTCCCAAATGTATATCATTATAATTTCTGATTATCCTTTAAATCAGGGCTACTCAACTGGTGGCCTGTAGGCAAGTTTCATCTAGACCCTGAAAATTGAAGTATCACTTAGTTGAAAATTTGATATAGTGAAATACAGAACATATTTAATATTTTAAAGAGGCAAAGTACTATTTGTTGACTACTCATATATCTTCCATTCTGTTTCCTATGAATGTATTGCTGAGTTGCATTCTGACCATTGATTTTAAGTTGGGTAGCCCTGCTTTAAATGCTTTAAACATATTTTATTACTGACCTCACTTTGAAGTAAATTTGTATTTACTACTTTTCACAAATATGCAGTGTATATACAAGCTAAGTGGGTTGGAGGGATGCATACCATAGGAGTGATTCAATTCTAAAATTTTTTACATACTAAATATCAATATTCTTTCCCTTTCAGTTATAAAATGAGGATTATGTCTCTCTAGCAGATTATATTATTGTTTGAAAAATATTAAAATTCCAGCATTTGGTTGCAATTCATATTCATTATTATATACATATATATATATATATATATATAAGAATTTTCAATTCTTTTATATTTCCTTGAAAATTACCATCTATGGTTATTTTATTCCAAAGTTTATATTTCATATTCATCTAATTTTTGGAATATGATTTTAAAATATATCCAATTTTAGAGTGTTTCAGAATTGTGGTTTTAACTGTTTCTTGTTGTTAAAGCTTTCCTTTTCTATTCTTTTCCACATAATACTTAATACAAAATCATGGCGTTTATAAATAGAGGATTTTTGAAAAATGGTTAAAATCCAGTATTTGTATTGTTTGCTAGACACTGTTCCCTTCATTTTCAAATTTTTCAATTCTTCACTTTGCAATGAGCTAAATGTACTGTTGTTGTATTTCTAGATGGAATGAAGAACAAATTTTTATAGCAGAGAAGTGGATGCCACAAAAAACAAGTATGGTAACAAGATAATAGCTAGAAAGTTATCTGTAGAATTACATTATCAAATGTTAATTGTAGTCAGAGTATACTCCAATATACATGAAAGGTATATGCAAAGTATGTTTAAAAACCCACAAATATAATGATATAGTATTATTCATTTCAGTTAATTATTTTGATATTAAAAGATGGTTGAGTTTCAAGAAAATAAGAATAAAATAATTTGTTGAAGATGTACAAGTAACTGAACTATACAAGTTCACTTATTGCAGATTTCACAGCTTGCCAGAATAAACTACTAAAGTTTCTTATTCTAGGAATTTCAAAATAATGACAATTCTAAGTTGGGCTATTTTGTTGATTTCTGAATCATTCACTTTTACAGTTTAAAAAAAATTTTGCTAGAAATTCTGCAACATTCTCAATTAGGTCAATGTCTTTTATTATTAGGTCATCTGGAAATTAATGTCGCATTTTGGAACACTCGTTAACCACCCCCCAAAAAACGTACATCACGTTAAAAGTTAAACGAACTGCCTAAATGTCATGTTAGTGTAGCCTATATAATGTGTAAAGTTTAGTATACTCTAATCTCTTATAGTGATAATACACAACAAGACACACATTCGGCATGTAATGCTGTATGAATACAAGAAGGGAAAC
>NW_013666617.1:260999-274557 GCF_000517525.1 Limulus polyphemus | reverse complement strand
AGAAGGGAAACAATGCCTCTGTAGCCACAAAGACTATCAGAGAAGTTTATGGAAATGTTTTGAACGTTCATAAGTGATAATGATGGTTCAGGAAATTTCATTCAGGTGAATTTAGGCTTTAAAACTGTGATGGCAGGGGCCAACATGTTGTTAAGTCTAACCCAAGGCAACACACTTGTGAAATGGCCTTGAAATTGCATGTCTCTCATGAAAAAATATGTAAACATCTAAGGAATATTGGAAAATTCCATAAAGAAGGTGTTTGGGTGCCTCACAAACTCTCTGATGATCATTGTTTCCAACATGTGAATGTTGCTTCGACTCTTCTGGCGCATAATGTGTGTGAACCATTTTTGGACAGAATTGTTACCGGTGATGAAAAATGGATTCTCTATGTGAATATTAAATGTCAAATTCAATGGCTCAGTCCTAGACAAAAATCATTTTCGACCCCAAAACCTGGACTGCACCTGCAGAAAGTGATGCTTTGCATTTGGTGGGACATCAAAGGAGTAATTCATTTCAAACTCCTCAATCCACAGCGAACTGTCAATGCAGAGATCTATAGTCAGCAACTGGAACGTTTAAATCAAGCCCTTCATCAGAAACGCCCTTCACTTTGTTAATTGGAAAATGCACGTCCACATGTGGCACATCTGACGCAACACAAGTTTATAGAGTTGGGTTGGGAAGTTCTCCCCCACCCACCATATCCTCCAGATATGGCACCATCAGATTACCATTTTTTTTGTTCTCTGCACCACCATTTTAATGGGAAACCGTATGCAAATGTGGAAGGTGTTAAAGAGAACATCAACATGTTTTTTGCTTCAAAGCCAGGTGATTTTTTTAATCAGGTCATTAACAACCTGATTGTAAGATGGAAAAGCATTGTCGATAAGAATGGAGACTATTTCATTTAATAAATGTTTTGTTATGATATATAAGTTATTCAGGTTTTTTCATCTAAAAAAAAAGTGACATTAATTTCTTGACGACCTAATACACTTAAGAAAAGTCCTAGCATAGTCTCTCAAAGTACTACAAGTGCCAATATGAAGTTAGCATTCATATATTTTTTTCACATCATACGTTATGAATTTTTTTCTTCTTCTTCTTCTTATTTTGAAACTTCTCTTCAATTATTCTATATGATCAAAATGTACTAGTACTTCATTTGGATTGAATTAGCTTTAGCATATCCTTTGTTTGTTTGTTTTTATCCCCCAAACCCTGAACCCTATTGTACAAATCTTGTTTCCCATCTAAAGGCATCTTTTTGAGATTTGTTGAAGCATTACACTATTAAATGTAAACTCAACCTACCTTCTATGAGAATAAAGCAGCTATTAAACTTGGAGCTGCTGTTGTAATCTCAAGATTAATCTACAGCTTGCATCTACTAAAAATCCACTATTCACTCATCAGATCATTTTATACAGCAGTTATAAGTGACAACTAGAAAACTAAGTAACTTCTCATGATTTTGCTAAAAGCTGAAGTACATTGAACTGAAACATCAAAGAAATGTTTAGTGTTAAGATTTACTAAGTGGTAGGCAAAGTTTTAATAGAAAATTATAAACTCAATAAAATTTCATAAATTGTTTAATGTATGAATAAAAATGAGTAGCATTCTTTTTAGCAAATAAGACATGATTTTATGTCATTTAGGTAAGAACTATATTTTCATTTTTATTAAATTTATTAGAAAATATCCATTCCAGTTAACCACTGAATTGTCTTTTGTACATTAGTTTATTTTTTTCATTTAAGTATTGTTCATCAGTGATGTTAAGGTATGTTACAATGATCATTTAAGACGAGTGGTAGCTACAGCTGACAACCAGACAGTTTTTACACAGAACCCAGGTATGTTCTTTATCATTTTCTACATTGTGTATGTTTTCAGAAAACAAAAATATATGTTTAATCTGGGAGAAGGACAATTGCTAGTGGGACAACTGCCTGTGGATAGCTGCATCCTTTTTGTCGTTAACTTTATTCTTTTTACTATTAATTTCATTTAGTTTATAATTTATCCTCCTTACCATTAATTAATTTATTGGTTTCCCGTAGTTTTATGAACAGGTTCATATCTACCATGGTTCCAAATTTTTCTTCAATTCAACATCATATGGAATGTATTCCATACACCATTTTCTTTCAGTTTTTCACTATGTTGACTATTTCATTTTGCTTTTCTTTATAGTATATAATTTTACAGTTACCTTAGTTTAATCTCTACTTTATTCTTCTTGCCATTAATTTTGTTTTGTTTATAATTTATCCTTTGTACCAGTAATTTAAATTCATGTGTTGGTCCCTGAGAGTCAGGATCTACCATATCTGTTTCCACTATTGCTCAGCTTCCCCATATAATGGCTGAACCCATTTTCCAACGTCCTAAAATTGTCAGTTCTCCCTGACCTTATCATGGAATGCCTTCCATACTTCTATAGCAGTATCTGCTAGACCTACTTTACACACTTTGCAGAATATTATCTTCATGTTTTCTGTACTGTTACTTTTCTTCTCTAGTCCATTTTTTTGGGGGCATTGCTCCTATAAGTGGTACCTGTTTGCACTTCCTCACTTTTCACATATTAGTTCTGCTCTTTTGGACCCCAACGCACAATTTTCATATTCTTGCATGTTTGGGTGCTCTCACTTGGATCGCAGTTTGTTTTTCTCGTCCCAACGCATTCTGTCCATCTAAGTGGTCTCTTGATTCTCTTGTTTTCCAGTGGTTTTTGTCTTTCATGGGATTCTCCTTGCATAGATCCCTTTACTGCATCTCTTAACTGCCTATTACCTCTATTTGGTTTCCAGTACATACCCCTCTAGCTAGGGCTGTTGATACCTTACAGGTTCCTGTATGTTCATCTTCCATCCTCTTACTTCCATGGGTGGTCTCCCTCGTCCCTACCATTCTGTGTTAGGTTTCTTATTGCTCCTTAATGGCCAGCTCAACTGTGGTTTCTATGACTTCTCCAGCTTCAACTTTTACCTCTACTGCCTCTTCCAGTCTTTCTTCCTCCACTTTGTTTGCTGGTAATCCATCTGGACATTCACATCGTTCATCTTCACACTTGGCTCTTATTCAGTCCTTGTCAGGGAGATTAGATTTATACTTGCAGGTAGTTTTCTTTCAGCTTGTTCCAATCGCTCTTCTTCAGTGGCCATTTATTGGCGTAAATGGAAAGTATTTTGCAGTTAATCTACAAGTCATGGATTTCCCACAGATCAAACCCCTGTATCTTGGGTTGCAGAGTTTCTCTCCTTGTTTTCGACCATGGGTCTTTGTGCCCCTCAATCTTGGGTTATCGGGCAGTCTTGTCCCATACCTTTGTTTTTTTTTCAGACACTGCAGAGTTTTTAGCCCAGCTATTTTTACTATGTTTATATGTTCCTTCCGGATTAGTCGTCCTCCCTGACTGCCTGCCATTCTGACCTGGGATATTAACGTGATTTTTTATTCTCACACTTGACCTTCATTTGCATAATTTTCCTTGTGTTCCATGTTTCACCTTCTCTTCAAACGTAATTCCTTCTCCAATATGCCTGTGTATGTCGGAGGTCAGATTTGTTTCCCATAATGTTTCTCGTACATTTTCCCCACTCCTTTATCTGGATATTTTCTTCCTCCCAAGACATTAGCGACTAGGGGAAGTAACTCATCCTTTTGCCTAATTCCCTTCCTTTCAATTCCCATCTTTATTCTCATCCTGATCCATCGAATCCTATGTACGGTCTGTGCTCTTTGTTGTTCTATTGCCCATATGGCTTCTTTCCTTGATGCCTGCTCCCGCCTCTTTATTCCTAGACAGTTTTCCTTGAGTCAAGATCTTTTTTCCTTCCACCCTCACCAATTGTGTTTGGCTTTTGATCCCATTGGCTTATTACACTTTGTCATCTTTCTCCCAGACTTTGTTTCTGGTGCCTTCTCATCAGATTCAATATTCTTACCTTTTCCCTGTCATCTCATCTTTGTTGGTTGTTGGGGGAACTCCTACATTTCGGCATGAGGAATACACCTAATATGTTTGTCTCTCCTTATCTACACCATATCATGGTTTCTTCCTTGTCAGGTATTCATCTACCACCTGCACACGTTTTTCACACTTTGGTGTGACTCTAACTGGGTAAGTTTCTATTCATTATTTCTTTCCATTCAAGGGCTCTTGTTTCATTATTCACTATTTGGATCCTGCTTCAAGGTGAATGGTGCCTGACCAGGTATTCTTTAATTCTAAATCCACACTGTACGCCATCTTGACTAGCACTTTTGCACATTCACCTTTGAGAAGGGGTGTTTCACAAGATTGCTGGTAGGTAAATAATCTCAAGATAATTGCTTCATAAATTGGCCCGTCCCTGAACTGTACCACCCATGTACTTCATGGGTATAGCAGAAAGGGATAGCTGCCCATCCCTCCCATGGCTCGATTGAATAAATTGGTATGGTCTGCTTTTCAAAATAGGGTTTCGTTATCACCCAATGCACTGTCTTGAGTGTCGACATTCCTCCAGGCTCTCTATTGCCCCATTTCTTATAGTGGAGTATGGAAGTCCTTATCACTTACAATATGCTGGGGTGGTTGACCATGGAGGTACCCTGTTGGATGGGTTCCACATAAGATGGCTATAACCATTCAGTTCAGAGTAGAGCAGTGGTGTTCTGCTGGTATAGATGACAATATCCTCTGATTTGCGACTAACAATAAAATGGAGTGAGATGTCAAAATGCAGTTCACCCCTTTGATTGGGAACCCTCATCCTACCTTCGTGTGGATGTCAGTACCCTGCGAGCTGGTTTTGGATTTCAAGTGAACCAATCAACATAAGTCCTCACACAGGTTTAGGGTTGTATATCTTCCTCCCTCAATTTCGTCCTTCTGTGTTGTGGGTCACAGCAAAGATATGTGGGATTATTCTGGTTCTATCCTTGGCTCTCCCTCATCTCTCTTGTCACATGGATGTTATTGCCTTTCAGATGGTTCTGACCTGTTTCACGGTCACGGGAGTTGATTGCATGCATAGACTTGCTTTTGATATCAGATGTCAAATTCTTGTTTCTATAGCTCAGAACTAATCCTGTGTAATACCCATGAATCGGAATGGTTCTCAATTCTCCGGTTCTTAGGTTTAAGGTGAAGAATGTATGATCCTCATCCTACCCTTGCACAGATGTCGGTATCCCGCAAGAAGGTTTTTGGATGTAGTTGACTTACCAAGCACAATCTGCTGCACCCTAAACACTCTACACCATGGGACACTTCTTCATTTACCCACTTTTCTTATTGGGGGATTGAATTACTATATGTTTCTCCAGTTAGGATCACTTTCCTACCACAATCTCTCCAACTTATAGTCTGCAAGAGTGCCTGGATCAAAAGTGGTGCACTTCAGATCTGACTCTCTCATCTACAGTGGTATCCTTCAGACTCTTTCAGGGGGTACATCTGTTCTTCCCTTGCACCAGTCCCTCCTCTATATCAATGTGTGATTCTAGCTAACCTTGTGAGTAGAGGGAAGTACTATATTGGAAGTTATAATTTTCCTATACTGAAAATATATTTCCAATAGGTATTCTCCTCCGCTCACACTTCCCACCCACTTTTGGTGCTTCCATCATCTACCAAACTTTGAAGTGATAGTTCGGTAGAGGCGCATAGAGGAAATCACATGAGTGTACTATTATCCTATTGGTGGAGATGTGACTCATGATAATTTACATGAGAGACAAGTTGCAATCATTTAATTCCAATAGGGGAGCGCAAAATGCTTGTGGCATGCGTAATAAATAATTTCACATATAGAGGGCAGCAATTAATGAGAATAGCTAATCTTGTGAGTGGAGGGAAGTTCCTCCTATTCGAAATACATTTTCAGTATAGGAAAATTATAACTTCTGTGGAGTGAAGAGTAGTATTTCTGAAGTTAACATTTTCCTTACCTAAGATTACCAACCCTTCCTCTCCACTTCTGGTATTTCTATTTTGCCTCATTGAGAATGAGTATGTGCAAGGTGCTAAAAGGGAATACTACACATGGTGCAAGGGTATTATCTAATGCAGATGATATCATAAACTGGCATAGTACAAGCTATTACTGGTGGGTGAGGGCTTATGCAAAGGCTTGGGGAATGCACAAAACTTTTTGGCAGATGGGCAAGGCACTAACTATCTGTTCTGTGGAGAGGTAGGTACCTATCTAAGATACACTTTCAGGTAAGGATGATATTAACTTTGTTTAGAAACATACTCTTCTTTCCATTTTTTTTTACAATGTAATATATTTTGCAATACAACTTCATTTTGTTCTCGTGACATAAGCTATCCTATAGTGATTGTTGAAAAAATCTTATTATTTTAATTTCCTGGGAATGGAACAGTTTTGTTTTATAATATATAATTATTATTTGTATTTTATTATGAGACACTTGACAAAATCGAATTACTGGTAGGATGATGTTAAATCTGTCAAGAAACATATTATGATTCACAAACTTGAATTTTTAGAAGTTAGTGATGTTGCCATTGCTTGTTGGTTCAGTAATTGCCTTACATGTTTTTACATTTTTCCTTTAACATTGTTGTTGAAGTCTTCTGAACTAGAATATTACTGTATTTCTGAAAATTTTTGCCTTTTATCCCTTTTAACCTCTCTTCCATGTTAAAAATAACCATTTTCTTTTAATTACTTTAATTAGTAGTCATTCAAGTACAATATGCTTCCAGCATATTGTTTTACAAGAATGTGATCTTTCTTGACATTTTCCTTTTTTTTTCCTAAGACTTGCAGGATTTAGGGCTATTAAGAAGATGATCAAAAGTTTTCACCTATCATTTTCCTTTCCTTCCAGCAGCTCATTGTATTTGAGACATGGAATAACTTCTCTATATTCTTTCTTTGTTGCCATACAAAGTCTCACTTAGCCATTTTGTGATGCTTGTAACAAGTTATTTATTTTTTGTGACCCTCACTGGAATAATTGGTTATTGGTCGGTGAAAAACTATCTGAAGGATTTATTTTTACTTTAGGTAATAATTTAAGGTATGAATTATCAGTTTACTTTTTCCAGGTGAAATATCTGACAGTACACTTCACTGTTGCAACTTGATAAACTTTGACCTGATCTATGCTGATATGTGAATTTCTTAATACTTTCACTGTTATGTTTTCACTCCATTGCTTACTCTGTTTCTAGGTCTTGAATGTTTATTTTGGCTGTTTTATGTTTTACTCTAGCACATACTTCAATTAATTTCTTGAGCATTGGAGTTCATTGTTTTATGCATGTCTAAAGTGTAAATGATTTCTTTTTTGGAAGTGTTTGTGAACCTGTTTTACTTTTCTCATAAGTCATGAGATCTCATGGTTTAAAATTAGCATGTCCAGTATTATCCTGACAAGTCTACTTCTATATCTCCTAGTATGTTCTGAATTCACTTGATAATTTTTGGAAACTTCTAACAGCTGTGATTGGTTTATTCCTGGTAGCTACTATCTTGCAATAGAATAAGAGTCAATCCAGGATTAATGCTACCAAGCAAAAGTCTTGTGTATAATGTTAATTGTTGGACTGCTGGATTAAATCATTGCCTAGAGGATCTGTATGTCTTCCTTCACACCCTTGTTCCAGATGAATGCTGCCTTTTGTTCTTTTTATTACCATTCATTCTTACAATGTGAGAATCTTAGATTTTTTGTGTATCCTGAAGCATAGTAGCATACTTCACATCTACAATTTTAGAATTAAAAATGATTCCTATCTTCCCCATGCTAGGTTTTTCTTATTATGAATGGCATGTAGTTGTGTACTGTTGGTGGAGATTAACTCAAAAATATTTTGATCTTCTAAGAATGATATCCTTTTCAGGTAACATAAAAAAATTGTGGTAGAGGAGAATAGTACTATACCATTAAAAGCTATTTTATAATTTTGGTAGCTTTAATTAATTATAAAACCAATAAAAACATTTCAGATGTGCATGAGGCCCATACTCTCTATCAATATGTTCAAACTGTTGACTTACCTCCTGATGATACAGAATCATCTAGAATGGAAAATGCAGAAAGTTGTAAGTAACTTTTATGTGAACTAATGTTCTGTTTTACACACTAACTATGATTGTTTATAATTTTGTTAAAGTTAAAAAAAACGTTTTTTGCTGTTGAAACAGTTATAATTTAGTTACTTACTAGTACATTAATGAGATTTTTAAACGTTTTTAATAATTATCATATTCAACTAATAAAAATTTGATTGATACTCTTCATGAAGAATTTCTTAATATTAGGTGATATATTTTGTTTGTTATTTTCTGAAGATCAAACAGATTGCAGAATTTTAGCAAACTTATTAAGGAGTTTATAAGCTAGAGAAAGGAAGTCAACATCTTAGGTGGCTTCGACTCTGCTTTCTTTTTGTAGCTTGGAATTGCATTAGTTTTTTTTTGTTTCACCAGATAACTTTACTGTTATTGTAAATTTACTACATCATTTTAGTATGATGCATTCAACTTTGGTTTACCATAACATTTCTTATATGTTGTTAAGAAATCAATGACAAAGGAAGTTTAAAGATCAAAATCAAATTTTATTTTTGTATCTGTTAATACCAGCCCTGTATATAGAATATTTGAAAGGGGTTTTCTAATTTGTGAGATCAAAACCCATCACATATTGTTTGAAGCACAATCAGCATGCTAATGCTATGGGGTCTGGAGACATGCCCCTTCAGACAATTAAAAAAAAATAGGCAGTATGAGATTAAATCTGGAAGCAAATTTGCATGAAATATAGCTTAAACAATTATATGGCTGTTCACATAAAACCCACAAACATCCAATGAAAAGTCAACAAATTATCATTCTGTAGTAACACTACATGGGGAGCTAGACTTAGATTAGCATAATTATGTACGTTTTATTATAGTACTGTACTATCTACACGCAGAGTAGTTATTAATTGTTAAATTATATTACTCATTTAAACAAATCTGTACAATAATATTAGCTATTTCAGTCATTGGCTATCATATATATATATGTACATGTATGCACTACTGAAATAACATGTTAGCATGCTCCATTCTTCTGGGGTGCTTTTCCATAAATTACTTTACGTACAGCTTCAGTGTTGATAGCAGTGTTATAATGATTATGTATTGAAGCTGGAGCACTGAGTCTTTCTTCAGTTTGTGTACACCTCGGGTAATTATTTAACTGGCGGAGAGAAGATGCTGAATGTTCACATGAACATGAACTTAGTGGCAGTGTGGCAAAGAGTTTCAGTAACATAAAAATGTTTGGTACACTGAATCACAGTTTTAAGCAGTCAGCCAGTATCTGGGGCCTGTCTTGGAGAGATATAGAAAGCCATCTTGTCTTCCATCGATGAAGTTCTTCATCAAAAGCATCAGGATTTGGCAAATCTTCCCTGTTAAAATCTATAGTCTGTCTGATATCAGAGATAGAAAACTCTTGCGCGAGTTTTGATGGCATAAGTTTTTGAATTGATGCTGCTTGCTTTACATGTGTATCAAATCTGGAGGAAAGATTACTGATAATGTGGTCAAAAAAGGAATGGTTACTGTTTTCTTAAAATAATCCTTGACTATATTTTGCATTTGCACGTTGGGCTTGTCGTTGACTAACTAGTGGCATGCTAATATTAATATTAGTTTTGTTTGCAATATTATTGCTGTGCTTGAAAATACAATGTGAATAATCATCTGCATTCAGTTATTTAAGCACTGTTGTATTGGGGACATACCAAAAACAATATTTAGGTTTGGACCTTGTAAATTCAGAAACTTCTTTCAAATAGTGAGGGGAATGTTGTAAGGCTGTCAAACAGCAAAAGGAATTTTAGATAACCCATAGCATTTTTCTTATATTCAGCAGCCCAATTGCCACTAAACATCTCAAAATTATAATATTCATACACAATAACCTCACACATGTTAAGTAAGAATGGATGACATAAACAGAACCTTTCCCAACCTTCAATATACCCAACATGTAATGCACACATTGATTAGTGAAAGATGCGATGAAGCTGCTCCATGTTGGATGCCCTTTTATTAGACTGCCTTTAATAATTCCCCATATTTAGGTGAGTATTTAATCCAAATAGTTATTCCTTTAACTTGATCAATACAATTTCATATTGGTGGAACTAACCATGAATTTATAATAGTAAGATTAAATCAGTGACCCATGCAATGAGTGTACAAGGCCTTGCTTTGCATATCTCAGATTTGTTTTTAGACACCAGATCTTTCACCAGCCATAGTGAGTGCTCTGTTATATCCTTGACCATGCAATTCATTTAGAGATGATCTTTGTAATTTCACATACAATATCTGTAGCTCTGACCCTCTTTTATAAAACACTATACACTTCATCAGCAAAAACAGAGTAGAATCCTTGTTTTTACTTCATCCATAATTTTTACTAGAATTACATCATATCCTATGACATTGATGATGTCATTTTGTGAGTAGGGTGATAAGTATGTGTCATTATTTGTCTTGGGGATGATACAATGAGCTCTCAGTATTTCATCATTTTCAACATAATGTTTCAGCAAGGCCAGAAAATTGCCAGGATTTTTGGAAGAATTTACATTTTTGGTATTGTCCGAAATGCCAAGCCTTGTTTTCCTAAAAATATAATGGCACAAACAATTTGATGACAAATATGTTTATTTTGAGTTATATGTGATTGAAGGGCACTGTTGGTAATACTATCAATTTTACTGGATGATGAATGTTCAATGGAAACATTCAAAGCATCAGCAGCCTGCATAGAATCATGATGATAAACAACCTGAGAATGGTTACTTAAAATATCACTAATTTTTCCCCCAGTTGTTAAATGATTTATTGAAAAGTGCTACTTTATCACAGTGACTATGCACTGGAAGAAGGGTAGCACAAGGACCACAAAAAATGGCATTCAATTTTGGGCTGTATAATAACCATGGGTATTTTTCAAACCAAGCTATAATAAACTTGCAGTTACACCCATGAGAAAAGGTGGTAGGAAACTCGATGGTGCCACATGCTTATAAAGATAGGAATTCTTTTCAGCATATTGGTAGATTACTAATAGCTTAGCATTTTTCATCATATGATTTTGTTAGTGTCAATAAATTGCTAATGTTAATGCATGGCTCAGTGACTACAGAAGTACCATAACTAATCTCTGATGAATCCAAGGTTGCTGTAGTGCTGTGTGATGATGATGGTCTTGGAAGAACGAAGTTGTCAGTGCTTGCTTGAAGCAGTTTAAGCCTCATGTAAACCAGTTTGTATATCATTAGTGTCATCACCACAAGTAAATATCTGAATAGTGTCAACCTCACAACCTTCACATTCATTGCTGGCACCAGAGAAAGACTGAGATAATGACTGTGTTATGATATCATGTACAGATATTCATGGATTAAACAAAAAATGTATAATTTAAAACACCAGAGGTATGCATAACAATACAAGGTAGCTATTCTAATTGCATGTCAAAGGCTATATTAGCTATTAAAACAGCAAAGCTACATTGTACTGTACCTTAATTGTCATATGACAGTCCTTTTCTTTTGCTAGCAAAAGACATTCATATACTGCCGCAAGCAGCTTCACGTTAGTGCTTCATTCTGTTCTGTAACGAGTGTCAAAGGTCTAGCTTATATACTGAATACTGTGTAGTCTCATTAACCAGACTCTTACTGGTATAGTGGGTAATTTTCAAATGGTTTTAAGATGAGTACAGTTCTCAGCTTCTTCCTTGTATGAAAATAAAAAAGAAAACAAAAATGTTTAAATATCAAACCCACAATCACCTTATAGTTCTATTTCTGTGACATGGTTAAGCTTGCTTGTGCTGCAAACCACATATAGCTGTTAGATACACATGATTGTCTGAGCTTAATGTGTTATCATTTGAATAGTTTATATAGCACAGGTGTCTTATTTAAGTATTTTTAGAAGCAAGAGTTTGTGGTGAGTTTGTTTGCATAATTGTTTATGAATCTTATGTTGTGTAGTGTGTATGTTCAGTTGTTATGATTTAGTGATTGTTATATTGTTGCATTATGCTACTAAAACTTTCTGAATTTTTCTCATTGTTTTAAGTGTGTATTATTGCATCAAAATATCTAGTAGTGCATGGAATGTTCTAGATGTCTGTTATGGTATGAATACACATCAAAAGATTATTATTTAGATCTAGACTGCATGATTGTGAGTTCAGTGATAAAGAGCATATAGTGGCAATTTGAAGGTGAAATTATCATAGACTGTACTGTAATAACAAAGCAGCAAAGAACAATTTGTCTTGTCAATTGTGTTCTAAAGTAATTGAATCAGCCTGTATATACTTTGATGGAAAAAAAAGAGACAATTATTTAAAGCTCTGGATACAACTGTGATAACCAACAGTGTAACAAACATTTGTATATACATTTGACTTGTTTTAACCCTCTCTGCCCAGGCATCATTTACTGTGCATGTCACGAGGTTTTAGTGACTTACATTCAAAATTTTATTAAACTACTTTTTGTTTATGTTATACCAATTAGTATAGCATAAAATTGTAGCTAATAATTCATATTTTGATAGCAAACAAGTTTTAAGTTCTTAATTTTATATGGCAATATTTAAAAAAATCCTGAATTTCCCCTAGTGTGAGAGAGGTGACATCTTCTCTATTTTATTCACCACCCCTTCAATAAGTTCAATATTTAACGTAAATTACTCGCTATAAAATTGTCATTGCTCAGACAAACCTTAATTTTTATAGCTTTCAATTTTGTTTGGTTACAGAGCCATCAAATAGAAAATCATACCCCTCTTGCCACACCCACCTGTCACATCCTCTCTTTCAGGATTTGTTAGTAATTCTCTCTTACATTTAATTCTGTATTATCTATAACCAAGGTTTTCATATATCAAATAACATATTATATTACATTGTGTTCTGAACGGAGAATTGTCAATTTCTCTTTTAGTACAAGCTTTGTTCCCACAGGAAAGATAATGACTAGCTTGGATTAATTTGTAACGGCTCTTGTTGCACAAAGCCAGAAAAATTGTGATAGTTACAGGAAATTGTTTGCTTTTTGCATGTTATTATTTTATGTTTTTTGGTGCTTTATGTAATTAAATAAAAACTATTTAATGCATTACTACAATAAGTATAAAAAGAAGTAGGGTTAAGTGTTGTCAACAGCAAAGAAAAAGTAACTAAAATGTAAAAATAGGGATCTCTTTAGGTTAGTTAAGGCCAGGTTAGGTAAAATAAATAATAATATAATGTTACGACAGCGGTGGTCACGTGACGCTAATAACACGCCATACGCTTCTCGAACGTTCACATCCCTTCCTGAAGTCTCGAGAGGCTACGAGATATGGGTTAGTCTTGCATATATAAGCTGCCAAGAAGTGACGGCAACAATGTGTAATTGACAGTTGAGTCGAGCACGTGAGATGTTCGTTGTGAATTATAACGTTTTTTATAGCACTACTATGGAAATTAAGTGTATTGCA
>NW_013666617.1:259983-260989 GCF_000517525.1 Limulus polyphemus | reverse complement strand
TGAAAGAATTTTTACAGAAAATTAACTAACGACCGGAGGCGTAACAAATTGGTGTCAGAAGTGGGATGGAAAAAAAAAATGGAAACGAGAAGTGGCAAATCAAACTACAGCTTAGCAGATTTGATAGCAGCAATACAAGAAGAAAAAAAGAAACAAGAAGAACGAGAAAAGAAACAAGAAGAGAGACTACAGCAGGGTATGGAGGAGAAAGAAAATAAACAAGAGAAATTACAGCAGTTATTGGAGGAAAAAGAGAGGAAACAAGAAGAACGAGAAAAGAAACAAGAAGAGAGACTACAGCAGTTGTTGGAGGAAAAAGAAAAGAAACAAGAAGATAAATTACAGCAGTTGTTGGAGGAAAAAGAAAAGAAACAAGAAGAGAGGTCACAGCATTGGCAACTGGAACAAGAAAGGAAACAGGAAGAAAGTCTCCAACAGTTACAATAAAGTCAACAACAGTGGCAAGAAGTAAAAATGGAAAACACTACTGAATTTCAAAGCAAATTAAATATATTAAAGGATGATTTATTGTCTTTTACGCAAGGAGGATACATTAACCATCGACTTAATCAGCCCCAGACAACAGCAAGCCTCTTCCAGACCCCGCAGCTAAAACCTAATGCAGACATCTTCAGTCCTGTTAAAGTCACATCCCACATATGAATGTCAGCAATAGGGGTGAACTAATACGAAGGAAGCCACAGGAATTCGATGGGAAGGCACCCTGGGAAGCATAAAGAGCACAATTTGAGCTACTGGCAGAGATGAACGGATGGACAGAGGTGCAGAAAGCAGTATATCTGGCAATGAGCTTGAATGGACAACCACTGGAAATACTTGGACAGTTGTCAGCAGACGACAGGCACAACTATAGAGTACTGGTAGCGGCTCTAGAACTCAGGTATGGAACCCATAATCAATCCAAATGCTACAGGGCTAGGTTTAGGACAAGAGTCCGTGATAAAGGGGAGAGCCTGCAAGAGCTGGCACAGGACTTGGAAAGTAT
>NW_013666617.1:248717-258980 GCF_000517525.1 Limulus polyphemus | reverse complement strand
AAGACCAAAGGGAAGTCTCCTAAGTTGTCTTCTCCATGGGAAGGCCCATATGACATAGTGGATCGTCTCTCAGATGTGACTTTCCGGATAAAATGTGGGCGGTGAGGTAAGCCAAAGGTGGTGCATGCCAAGAGGCTTTGGCGTTATCACGGTTCAGGACATTTCAGTTGGGATGAAGTGAACAACGGAACAAATGACGTTGCTGAAGATGTGTCACCTGAAAAAGCCACTGTTGAAGAAGAAACTCTACTCGGTTTTGAGAAGGGAAACAGTGAAGCCCTTGATGAAGCTACTACCTCTAATGTGACTGTGACTGATAGGACATTTCCTGATGAAGCAGATGAACCCCACATGAAGCAGAAGTCAACAAGACGGAGACTAGTACGGAAGAAGATACGTCCCATAAAATTAAGTTTTTGATGAATTTTAATTTTGTGTTTGTAAATTCTGTACATTTAGTTAAGTTATTCTTAATTGTTTATTGGTTTAATGTAAGTGGATATTGTTCGGGACAAACAATACTAAGGAGGGGGCAGTGTTACGACAGCGGAGGTCACATGACGCTAGTAACACGTCATGCGCTTCTCGAACGTTCACATCCCTTCCTGAAGTCTCAAGAGGCTACTAGATATGCGGTAGTCTTGTATATATAAGCCGTCAAGAAGTGATGGCAACAATGTGTAATTGACAGTTGAGTCGAGCACGTGAGACGTTCCTTGTAAATCATAGCATTTGTTATAGCACGACGATGGAAATTAAGTGTACTGCAAAGTTGTATTCAGAAAGAATAAACCAGTTTTATTTAAGAAAGGACTTGTATCACTAAAGTTTCTTCGGAAAGAAATTTTACGGAAAATTAACTAACGACCGGAGGCGTAACAATAATAAAAATGTTTCATGAGGCATGCATTCGAGCAGCACATGGGTAATATAATTTGATAGCATATTGCGAGCTACACATTTTATAAGTCTTTCACATACAAAAATAATATTTTTAGTGAAGTATTTTTAATAAACTAAGAAAACATTTGTCCCTGAATATATCAAGTATTTCAACATTATTTGTTTTTAATAGTCTGTGTGCAAAGTTATTTTCATGTTAATATTAAAAAGTACTTTTCTTCATCTCAAAAATCTCAAATTTTATTTGTGTGATCTCTTTAAACCTCCTAAGTACATTTCAAATGTTTGTTTTCAGTAAAACTTTATATTTCATCTGTTATTTTCTCTATCCTAACTCTAAACAATGTTGGTCAATCTGACCAACCTCGTAACCACCAAAAAAAAATCTAAATAAATCTAAATTACCCACTTTTCTTTCTACAATGACTTCAAATTGTAACATGAAACTATATTCGTTTATCCTAAGTAGCTTTAAGCTCGTAACAGTATAAATCTATTTATAATTAAATTGTATTGTTTTATTGCTCTTTGGACCATGTGTAACTACTATTCGTGGCACTATAAGTTGTATCTCACTTGGGGTGTTTACTGAAAGACTGCC
Source organism: Limulus polyphemus (assembly GCF_000517525.1). NCBI lineage: Eukaryota > Metazoa > Arthropoda > Merostomata > Xiphosura > Limulidae > Limulus > Limulus polyphemus. Next base: position 257,476 of record NW_013666617.1, on the reverse strand, counting down.
AAATTTTGTGAGATATACACACTATATTAAAAGATAGTAGTATCAAATCTATAAAGACTTTAAACGAGTACAAAGTAGTCACATGGTCTGTCAAATTGAGAGAGTGAGTGTATTATTTTAAAACAAGTGGATTGTGTTGCTTTTCATTTATTGTTCAAATTTATCACCAACAAGTCACAAGCACGTACTGTAAAGAATCCAGCCTACAAAATCTGACAGTAAGAATATGGCTTTTGGCTTCTAATTACAGTGTGTCAACAGAACCATTGCATGCGACTGTTTCAATCCAAAAAATGCTAATGCTTCATCAGAAGTATTTACATGATGTAGAAAACATTAAATACCATAAGCATTTACCCCCTCCCCTGCATACGTGCGAGAATACACCATATAATATGTTCATTTTAACCATATAAAAATCTAATTTATAAAAGGTCAGTGACTACTACATATCTTTTGTAGAGGCAGGTGCTATAAGTAATATAGAGCCATGACAAATATCTTATGCCATAATCTGGTGAAATTGGTAATAATTCCAAAACCTTCAACTGAAGACATTCACAAATCTTATTTTTAGACTTTCCAGCTCTTCATTCTACTAGAAAGTACATCAGCAATAATATGTTCAAAAAGGTTGGCTAATATAACTTGTAAGTGCTGTAGTGTACCTGTGTTACAGCTAGTTTTTTAAGATCATCAGTGAGTGCTATTTTTTAATAGTCTTTCTAAAAGGTACCTCCCAGTAGCTCAGTAATAAGTGTGCAGGCTTATGATGCTAAAAATTTGGTTTCAATACCTGTAATGGATAGAACACCAATGGCCCATTGTGTGGATTTGTGCTTAGTAACAATCAAACCTAATCTAAAAGGCTTTCATTATTTTGTAAAATTTAAGAAGAACAGTAACTCCGCAAAGTCATATCACATTTTTTGTGACAAAAAGTGTCATTTTACCCATCTAGTGTTACATAATTTTGATAAAGAGAAAGAGTTATTTCTAAATTTAATATTTTTTTTTAACAAGGAAGAAATGAATTTCAAGTTAATACACACTTCCACACTTAAACCAATTTATTTGTAAAAAAAATGTTAAGTTTAGGAATAACATTTCTTCTTATTCAAAATTATGTGACACCAGATGATAAAATAAAAGCTTTTTGATATATATATTTTTTTCAACAGAAAATGCTATTATAATACATTAGCAAACAATTTATAAGCATAATAAAGTGATTTATTTTTGGAGGAACATACTATGTGTTTCAACAGAACATTGGTCTATCGTCTTTTTCTTATACTTGAACAAGACAGACCAATGTTCTGCTTTGCTTATTCAACTATTTGTAATCTGATGCCCATTTCAACCTTTTGATTTAATTACCCCCTTATCAGTAGCAGTTTTCAAACATCATTGAGTCCACTTTGGGCTATTTTGTACCTTATTGTTCTTGAGGTAACTTTCACAACTGTATTTACAGTACGGTTTTTGGTAATATCTGTGATTAAACATTATTTGCCTTGTTAAAATACATACCCTTAGACACTTAAACTCGCTATTAGAGAGTTTTAGTTTTCTGTCTCAACCACTTCTATTATAAATAGTATCAGCTTCATATACCTTTTTTCTGTGTTGCATACAGCAAATACTGAAATATGGTATTTTGGTGAAATTCTTCTCATGGAGTATCCTTGACCAGGCTAAACTCTGATTTCTGCACACATGGTATGTGGTATTTCAGTCCTGGAAGCCATAACTGAAAGCAGACTATTACTGGGCATAGTATGACTGCTTGTATTTGTATAGGCTTTTTACTTTCCAATCAGTTAGGTGACAAAAGTGCTAAATTAAAATTTAAAAACTAATCATGAAGATTGTGTCAGCTTTTTAAGTCTTAATAGAGTTTTAATGCCCAGTTGATACTTAAACACATGCTATCATTCACAACGATTTACACACTTGACTTACGGCTTGACTCGATTGTCTGTCTCTATCTTCCTGTCTGCTATTCAATTATCCTTTTTATCTATGCCATCACTTCTCACTGGTCTTATATATACAAAATAGAGGGCGTCTCGAGCCTTCAGGAACATTCTAGATACTCATTACATATTACCAGCGTCACGTGACTTCCACTGTCGTAACAATATGTTTACATTTAACACTGCTTTCTTTAACTGTTATTCTCATAATTCCTGGCTCAAATTTTCTTCTCATTGTCACATTCACCGAGACCTACAGTACTTGGTGCTAGCCTGATATAGTAGTATAAAAAAAGAAAGATTCCTAATTGAATTCTTAGAGAGAAACTTTCGTCAAAAGGAGAGTAATAGTTTGTAGATGGAAAAGCACCACTCATAGTCAGCAGAGTTTGTCACTGTCTTAAAGACAGTGTATGTTTTGGACAGAATAACTGAATTGGTAATCCTGTGTTGAACTGATATCAAGAACTGATCCAAATTGCTGAACACAGATACACAAAGAATATCCTCTCCCTGCCTAAAAAAATACTTGAGCAATAGAATTCTTCATGTAAAACTTGGGATATCATCAAACTTCCGGTTTACCACATTGGAGTACTTTTAGAAGCAGCTTTGTAAAGAGGTGTGCAGAAGTGCATGATTAAACTGTGAATAATGTTGATTTTCATGCCATAGATGGATGTACCAACCAAGAAGGATGAGAAAGTGGTGTTTCCTTTTATTTGCTACATGTTACCACATCAAATCAAATTGAAAATTTTTATCACAAAGAAGATGACATACTAAGTTGGTGTGAATCAGTCATGATGACCTTCAAATTATCCATATATTCATGTGTGCTCAGACCACTTCATAAAAGGTATGTAGTAAAATACATTCATAATAGTATGCTTTTCTAATATTATATACTTACGAACAATTACTTGAAAATTGAAACTGACAAAAAATAAATTACTCTGATGAGACAGTTATACTCATTACATTAGCCTTCGTTTATTATTGGATATACATTGAGTGAATTCTGCCAGTTTTAGGCCTAGGCTGAATCTGACACAATTTTATTCTATTTCAAATGAGAAGTTACATTAAAGTGCATCCTGTTACTTTTATAAACTTTGATTCCTGTCAGACTGCATCCAAATAAGAGAGATTTCTAGTTTCTCTTGATAATTGTAAATTAATGAGTTGACCATCTTATACCCTTTCTTTTGAATTAAAGAGAATAAAATTTTTAACTTTTCACAGAATTTTAAGAATTTAATTTTAAGGGACTTCTACAGCTAAGGAAAGTGATTTCTGTATAATTTCCTTTAAAAAAATATCCTGTATCTTACTATTTTAGCCAACATGCACCCGCCTGCATAGGTTATCTATTTGCATTACATATTGTATTAAATCTGGGCAGAAGGGATTCTTTTGTTTTTACTATAAATACCATTATACATACATGTTGACAATCTCTAAAACTGATGCAAATTGTGAAGAAATATAATTTTTTTAAAATCAAAACTAGGTGACTAGTATCCCTCTTTCAGTGATATCATTCAGGAGATTTGAAAATACTCTTACTATATGACAATTCTTCTGTTACAGATAAACCTTTGGACATTTATTATGATCATGATTGTGCACTACTGTGTTTAAAGCTGAGATATGAAAGCAAGACAGCAGTTGAACCCAGTAGATACATACTGGCAACAAAAAGGGAAAGATTATAAGGCAGCCTCAGCATTATTAGAAGTCTCAAGACCATTAAAGCCAGATGATTCATAGGACAGCAGTAAAGAGGAAAGAATGTAGCTGAAGCCTCTGTGCAGACAGACATACCTAGCATTTTATTTGGTTTTATTCATTGAGAACTCAGTTGACTGACTGCAGAGATCTCTGAGTTAATATTAAATATTATAAGAATCAACATGATATTTAAGAAAAAGTAAAATATTTCACAGGTATACCAAGTTTTAATGTACTACTTGTACTTTTCAACTATGTTGCACCATTTCTTCATGAAGTTCATAATAGTTCCTTGGGTAAGTTTCAACAGTTGATGTTAGTTTTGATGCACTTGAAACTGAATCTTCCCTTCTAGTTTCTTGCTTCCTATTTCTATGTATCATCAGCAACTGCATCTGGATATTTTTTTAAATATACTACATGTCATGTATGTATAAGAATGAAAAATCGTATTTAGTGGCCATACCATGATAACTCCTGCAAATGTCTATGGATTTCTGCAAATGCATTGAATTGAAAAATGCTGTTATTATGAATTGCTTTAAAATTTTTATTGGATGGCTATCAAATTTACTAGCAAGTGCTTAGATGAGGTCCATCAGTAAGTGAAATTCTTAATAGGCATAACTTTACAAAGTGTAATATTATACATGTGACTCAGTAATTCCATTTGATTGAGCCATTTTAGTGTTTATCTTTATCGGACATGTAACTTTTTTGGTAGAACTGTGACAAAGGTACTTTTTTTGAAAAACTGGAACAAACATTTTTTTTTGTATAAAAATATTTTTATTTGTACAAATACATATATATTTCAATAAAAAAAACAGCTGATAATTCACTGTTCATAATATTAAGTTTATTCTAATATTGAAATTATTGGACATAATATTTGGGAATCTAATGGCAATTTCAAATGAGGCAAATTAGACGTATATACATGATTTTGTGTTTTATATATCAAATATTTCTAAACAATGGAGTCGTACTTCATGATACATTTGGGTACAACTTTGAATTCACAACCATTTAATATAACCTGTTGAACTTCATTACCTTGACATAATAAATATGTAAGCTGAAAATAAACATTTATTGCTGTTTTGAGGACTAGAACATGACAAACAGACCCAGAAAGTAAATACTTGAAGAAGAAATAACAAGGAAACTTATTTATAAATTCAGTGTGTATTGGATCAGAAGTTTGGGAGATCCAATACTTAGTTAATGAAAAGTATGAAGAAAAAAACAAAAATTACATCAAACCTGCAGATAGAAAAAAGTATAAAACAGCACAGTATATTTACCATTAGGGATTTTAAATGTCTATCAAACAAATGACTTTAAAACAACTAACATTGCACATGTATAGTACAGACATATAAACACTGTGGTATACTATAGAGTGTGAAAATGGTAAAATCTGTCTTAGAAGAGGTATCTGCAAAATTAATACCCATGGCTGAGGAGATGACATAAATCATTTTTAATATATTTTCACAATATGCACATATAGAATGAATTTAAAAATAAAAATTAGGAAAGGATGAGAGTGAGAAAGCCATTATCACACTTAAACTAACATTCACTGTATGTAGCCAGATGTGAGAGTATTAGTGATTATCATCAATAAAACACAATAGAAATAATTAAAACTCAAATATAACTAAATATTTTATTAAATAGGTTTTTTTAAAGACAGACTACTTGGGATAATAGTAAAATTTTATCCTGAAGTTGGCATTCCAGCTTCTTAATGGTCACATACCTGTATTAATAGCATAAAATCACCTAAGGTCATTAGATTAATATATGTTACAAAAATAAATAAAACTGGAATTACTCCTTAATTTCAGTAGTGCCTGAACAATATGCTATTGTAGTGTGTCTTCAGTTGTATCAAAAAACCTTGAATAAACATCACATTGCACTTTACAATATGCTACACTCTCTAGGTTATTAGCCCATTGCATATATATGAATTTGGATAATAGCATGGAAATATGAGAAACCTGTAACAGTTACTTTTATATTCTGATCTAATTAGCATATATTTGATCAAGAAGTTCTTGGTAAATGCTTGATAATTTATTTAATCACAATTTTTAACAATATTGTATAAAACTATTACTATTATTATTATTTTTAAAATTAGGTACAATGTTATATTTTTTATAAAATAAGTAAAATAACTTGATTAAACTATTGTAAATTATTATAGATTGTTGATATTTTTAGTAAATAAAAAGTTCCTTCCAAAATTTTCTGCAAAATTTCTTCATTTTTGTAAGAAACCTTTGTAATGTGTATTTCAGATTTTTTTAAAAACTGTAATATTTTATTGTTAATGTGCATGCCCATGTGACTTTTTAGTCACAATACTCAAAATTCATATTTTGCTGAGTTTTTAATAGCACATCTATTTCCCTTTATTTCTATTCAAGTTTATCACTATAGTATGACTATCTGGATTGTAACATTTAAAGTTATATATTTTTTTCTTTTTTACTGATATTCTATAAAGTATTAAAGTTCTTTTGTTTATTACTGATTGAGTGTGTCTATTATATTATATACTAGATTTAGAAACAAGATTTAAATCATGCTGAAATTATAGATAAAATGAAACACGATGTTTATCTTAATGCAGTTGTTTAATTACATTAAAATAGATCCTGGGAGAGAGTAAATAATTTGAATATACAATTTAAATTTTTAGTTAGTTTTAGGTGATGTGTAATAAATATTTTGTAAATTTTCGTAAATTTTCGTTTCAAAAACGTTTATGCAAATATTTAATGAATTTGCTTAATTTGGTAAAAATTTTAAATTTGTTATATAAAAAAAATAATAAAAACTTAAATTTTTAATATTCATTCAAACTAACTAACAAAACTTTTTTATTTATCCACAGTGTGTTCGTCATTAATTTTCACAGTGACAGACATTAAAAAACTCTTTGATGGAAAGCAACATGATTGTACAAACATTTATGGAACATTGTTTTGTTTTTTGACCCAAATGGACTTGGATGGTACCTCTTCATATAAGAGTTTTTGCTGGTGACTATTCTATTTACCTATTGTTTGTAATATATCTTTGCTTATGTAGTATTTGTAATATAAATTTAGATATGAAAACCATTTTTCGTGAATGCTGCTTTTACATCTACACATTTTATGCTTGTGTTTTCAAGTCTTTACGTGTAATTTATGTTTTAACTTATGGACTGAGGTAGATATGAAAATGAATACTGTAACTATTTTGATTTTTTAGATAAATATTATTTTTTAAGAAAAATTAAATCTATTTCTAAATCTTAAGTTTACCAAGAATGTTGTAATAAATTTATTGACACTACCATTTTTCCATTAGGAAATACATTATTTTTTGCTTCTATAATCGTACCCTTTTGTTTTGTATGAAATTTAAATTTTGACTGCTTTTTGTTTAGTGGACACTGTAATCGACTGATTCAGCAAAATGGAGACAGATGTATTAATCTAAGCTGTCCAGTGGGAAATGGAAGTGAGGTATCATTACCAGTCCAGCAGTTTGACCTTTCTGTTAGGCTCTCAGATCATAGTGGTTCAATTTGGACAAAAATTCGAGGTGATGTTGTTGAGAAGATGTTCAACTGCTCTGTAAGTGCAAAAACATGAATTAAAGAAGAGATTTATGACACTTTCTTAAATAAGTTCATTTTAAGAAATAATCGGTTTTTTTTAATGGTAAGCGAAACAGGTCTATAGATCCTACTTGAATTGATATATATTTTTAAATACACTGCAGAGTTAAAGATCTGCTAGTAGATACTTTTTGATATCATTGGTGTTTGTATGCAATAAAACATCTTGAAATATACAACTATCTAGGTACTAATGAAATTATAGAAAATGACAAAACAATTTGCTCCTTATGTGTAGGTTTAGGGTCATCTAAGTTTTATATGTAACACTAATAAGCTTGAACTTTAATCTTTATTATGATTTGAAGTTATTTTCATGTAAACTAATCATGAGTAATTAGAAAGAATTAATACAAATGTAGATAATAGAGATTTGAAAATTCCTATTGCAGTTATTTCTACCAATGACCTTTTTTTAGTAATTTACCTAACAACAGATAGAGGTAGTAATCATAATATAGTGTTGTGGGTTATTGAGCTCTTTAGATGCTTTCTCAGAGATTTTTCCTGTAATTCTACTCTCAACCTCACCTGTTTCAAATGACATGGGGCTACTCCACAGTCCTACTCCAGATTTTACTTCTGTCTTTTTATCATTCCCACAAAGATGGACACAAATCTGTCCCACTTGACCCAACTTTGGCCTTTCCTCAGTTCCTGGTGGCAATTTTCTCACTCTCCAGTGGACACTCTCACTGGTGGTAGATAACCAAATTCAATATCTTGGACACTTTTTTCACATCCTGATTTGTCTACCTTTCACTTCCTTTGTGTGCAGTGGTTGAATATTTAGCTTTCAGTCCTTCCCTTGGAGTTGGCTACAGCCCCATCTTTTTTCATTGTGTTGGGTGGGTTTTTATTAAAGGTTACATTCTTGAGGCCTATTATTTCACTACTCTATGAACATTTGGCATCTGTTGACCCCTTCCAACATAGCTTTCTCTATTGTGGCCTAACTTCTTCATGAATCATCTTGTTTAGGGTGGCTGGTTTGGTTCTCTATTTCAATCTCAACTTCTGTCCTATACACTGAGTGGTCACAAGTAAATAGACACCTAATTTTTCGTCATTTAACTGATTTATGCTCACTAATTTGTGTTCACAGAGCACTATATAAATGAAAATGGTCCCCACACTAATTATCTTGTGCTACAACATGCCTAGAACTCAAGGTTCAATCGAATTGTCAGATTTTGTTAGAGGAAAGATAGTTGAACAAGCAGATGGTGGAATAAGTCAGCGGCAAATTTCGCAAAATTTGGGAATCCCACTTTTGACAGTCAACAGAATCATCGTGCAGTTCAGGAAACATGGCAAGGAAACAACTGAACAGCGTCCGAGTTGTCCTGGTCCATCAG
>NW_013666617.1:237502-248064 GCF_000517525.1 Limulus polyphemus | reverse complement strand
GTGACCATGCTGTGTATATCATTCACTTAGGATTCTATCTCACTATGTATGCAGGGCAGGCTCAGCCTATTTCTTTGATGTCCTTGATAACGAGGCTGTCATGTTTCCTGCATGAGCCTTTTCTAGGGATTCTCTTTTCTCTTGAGTCCCTCTATCCTCTTGGATGAGCTCATTCACATCCCGTTCAGTGGGTTCTGACCTGTCAATGGAGATATATCCCACACATACACTATCTTCTTTTTTATACTTTCCAAATCGTGGTGTCTCACTTGATCCCACACAACACTGGATGTCTCTCTTCCCCCACCTTACCCAGACCTCAAACTGTTTGGAGTCCTTGAGTCTGTCTGTGGGCTTTTCCCACTTACATATGTGGATTTCCATATTCATGGTGAGCATAGCTCAGGTGGCACTTTGTGTTGGCTATGTACTTGATGCCAACAAATCCTATATCCACACCTTTCTGTAGCTTTTGTTTCAATGGGGTGTGGTTCTGGGTGCATGATCCTTTTCCAGCATCTGATCTCCAGGAGTGAGGCATCATCGTCTATTTCCTCAAGCTGATGGCTACTAATCAGGCTTGCCATCATCTTTTGACTCATTTGTCTGGTCTTCTTATTATGATCAAATCTGTCTGTTTTTCATTTTTCTCCTGACAGAGAGGCACTCACTCCTAGGACTTCTGTTTTCTTGTCTCTGGACTTTCTCTATTGGGCCTATAATCACCACATTTAGTTGCCGATCTATCATATCTTGAAATATAAAACCCTGGTGGCAGATCAATTATCTCACCTGGATCCCTACCATAGATTGGTTTTCTCCATTCTGTGGTATATTAAATAAATATTCTCCCACTATGGACATCTTATTATCACTACCTTTTTACCTCCCCTACACTCTTCATTTTCATTCATTTGCTATCTTGCTGAGGATGCCCGGTGTGTTTCAACCTCCTTTTATATGATTCAGATATATTTCTTCCCATTCTCCCTTGCCTTGGCCTCCTCTCGCACTATCTGTGACCACCCCGAAATTTGTGGGCTTGGGAGGGTGATTGGATGTTTTCTCCATTCATCCTTCCCTTTCCTCTCTCTGTGATCACTTCAACCCAGATTGTTTCCTTTATTCTGTATAGTCTATTCATACTGCCCCTTTTTAGCACTTGTAAATGTTGTTTCTTGTCATGGGATTTCTTTTGCTTTCATAACTTATCTCTTTTCACTTTGTACAGTTGGGTTATACTTTTCACCTAGTTAGTTTCTTCTTCCATTAGGGATGACTTTTTTTATTTTTCACGTCTCTTTCCATCACATATGTGATCATCTCACAGCTTCTCTTGCTTATAGCCATTGATGTGTTCTGTATGAGATCTTGCAAGAGGGTTTGTGGATGACCCCATACTCATTAGTGCCCCATTATTTACACTACTTCTTGGATATCACACTCCATTGGCTTTACTTTTATATCACTGTTTATATAATGGAGCTTGTCTTTGTAGTTTATCTTCACCATTTTTAGTGCGGCATTCTAGCTCTTTATGGTGTAGAGAGGTTGGTAGCATTTTTAAAGTTAACATTTTACTTACCTGAAAATGTATTTCAGATAGCTACTCACCTCTCTGCACCAACTCCCACCTTTCCTCTTCACTTCTGGTGCATTTAGTTTGCCTCATCAAGAATGAGCTTATGTTCAAATTCTAGTGTTTATGGAAGTTACTGCACATGAAGGATGCATTGCCCTGCTATTGGTGGAAAGCTATAGTCTAATTATGATTACATCATAGGCTGATACAATACATGTAGAGATGAGAGCTTTGTTCAAGACTTGTGGTATGTGTAGGAATTTATACAAAAGTGCATGTGAAGTAATAGCTCTTTGTGGTTCAGAGAGCTGAGTATCTATCTGAAATACATTTTCAGATAAGTAAATGTTAACTTTAATGGCTTTAAAGTGTACTTTATTATTACTATTTTGCATTACATGTACATTCACATGGGTAATGGGATTTCTCTAGAGTGCTCATGTCGTAGTGTTCTCAGAAGTCCATGTTTCAATAAAGAATCTCTGTAGTGTATTATTGAATGGTATTTTAGTAGCCATCAAAACATTTTTTCACTTTATATGTGGCTATGACTTAGTTTATTTTTACTAAGTTTGTGAAATTTCAATACTTTTATACTCTTAAACATTTTACAGGTAGAAGATTTTACAGCTTTGTCTCTTAGCCAAAAAACTTGTTTAAAATGGAAATTCCTACTTGAAAGATGGAAGTTCTACCTAAAGGTATAATCTCTACATAACAAAACTTCATTATGTTATGTTGAAAGATACAGTATATTCTCTACATAAAAAAACTTCCATTATGTTATATTGAAAGATACAGTACATTCTCTACATAAAAAAACTTCATTATGTTATGTTAAAATATACAGTACATTCTCTACATAAAAAAACTTAATTATGTTTATGTTGAAAGATACAGTAAATTCTCTACATAAAAAAAACTTCATTATGTTATATTGAAAGATACAGTACATTCTCTACATAAAAAAAAACTTAATTATGTTATATTGAAAGATACAGTACATTCTCTACATAAAAAAAACTTCATTATGTCATATTGAAAGATACAGTACATTTTCTACATTAAAAAAACTTATTTTTGTAAATCGTTTTTGGTCAGTTTACTATAATACTGGACTGCTACAGGCAACAGACTTGAAGTCATGCATAATACACTGATGCTGTAACCATATAGGATATAAATCACCCATGAAATGTGCATGAACAGCTACAATGCACTCCATATACTGGCTGGAGTGGGAATCGATGACACCTTGTTAGACAACATCTTGTGATTGATGGGACTTACTTTAACTCTTCATGGCCAGTTAAAAATTTACAACTATTTCATATGAAGAAAAGTAATCGACATATTTTTTATGTAACAGCCACTGCATGATGCAAAGGTTACAGTGGGGTTGGATTCTTGAGCAAGTTTGTCTTCAGACCTCATTTCTTTGAGGAACTCAGAAATAATTAATTTTGCAAAACATCAGTGAGTGGTTAACTCTATCAACCCATGTTGAACATATTGTCTTTCCTGTATTTCAGGAAAGAGAAGTTTGAATAGAAGAGAGTTCATTCAAGATTGTGTTCCATTCACATTGTATAGACTACAAAGACGTTGTTGAAACATACTTTTATGTGTCAAATAATCAGCAGACATTTTTCACACACACACGGGCAACATAGTCCAGATCTCATTTCTGCATTTTTTGTGGTATTGGGCCATCAGAATATTGATGTATCATGATGAACCTGCTACCTTGACAGAGCTGCAACATAGCATACAAGACCAAATGTAACTGTCAGAAATTTGAAGTACAGGGTGTCCAAAAATTTTGGAAACACATTTGAAAAATCATATTGAGAAAAAAAATTTTAACCTAGAGACACATGGTTAATTGCATATGCAAGAATAATGTTTAAAGTTTTTTGGTTTTTTTTTACAGTTGTGGTAGATGTTTTTAACATATTATTCCAGCAGAAAGGTACTCCTTCAAACTGGTGCCTTAGTGTCTGCAACACATTTGGTGAAACATTCTCTTGTCAGTGGATTGGGTTGGGAAGTCTGATCAGTCAGCCCCTGCTTTCTCCAGACATTATGTGTATGGACTTTTTCTTTTTTATGGAGCTTCATAAAGAACAGGGTTTACACTTCTAAGGTTGCAAGTTAGGATGAATTGCATCAATGTGTCTAAGAATCCTTCACAAAGGATACTCCTAAAATTATGCAAAACAGCTGGTAGGAGATTGGGTACAGAATGGACATTTTGCATGTATCTCATGGTGCACATATTGAACTGTGGTAAATATATGATTTAATAAAAACTTTAAGAATTATTATTATACATGCAACAGACCAAGTGTTTTTAGGTTAAACAGCAATATTTTAATACACTTTAACAATGTTGTAAAGTAAAAGTGAAAAATAAATTAATTACCAGCTTACAATAAACTTCACAAAGAATTTTCCAATTGGGTAATTATTTAAGTTCCATAACAACCGTAGGTATTGCAGTCGCAACACTAAATCACAATGAATTATGTTACCACAAAAGAAGGGAATACTAAAGTTTGGATTGTTTTACTTTATATATCAAGTCCAAAGAATTAAAGCATTGTATAATAAAATATTGTATTAAATAATCTAATATCAAATTAGTGGACAAATTTAGTTACAATAAGTGCTTAACCTATCTTATTATACTTGCACATGAAAAAAAAGTATTTTGATAATTGTAAATCATGTCTGTTTTGTAGGTTATGCCTTCTACAAGTAAACAGGGTACCTTCAGCCAGGTTTTAAGCTGTCAAGCTACTTCACCAATGGAAGTTGCTAAAGCACTAGCAAATATTGCTGTCTGATGTGATAAACTGATAAAGTACATTATTTAAAAAAGTATTATTCATATTCAGGATGGTCCATAAGTAGGTATACAGTTGATAATTGATAATTTATGTAATGGCACTTTACACATGGTATGGAATTATGGGGAAATTGAAATCTGTTGCTGTTTACACAATCCTGGAGTCTGCCTACCACCCTTTTGCAAACGTTTTGACACAAATATGTCTGTCCATCAAGTTTTGTAAATGCAACTGTGATGTACCCTTTCATTTCATCAACATTCCGTGATTTCCTACTGTACACATTGTCCTCGAGTACTCTCCAATACTATATACCTACTTTTGGGCCACTCTGTATATATGAATATATATATATATATATATATATATATAGAAGTGCTGATATTTTTACAGTTGAAATAATATAGGATATGCAGAATTATTTTTTTAAATACAATAAATGTTTTATTCTCGGTAAACAAAACTCTTTAATATATATATATATATAATAAAAACTTTAAATGGTATGTTTGCAATAATAAAGTTGTATACTTAATATTATTGTTAGTTCTAATTACTGAACATTTAAGTACAAATGTAAAATGATTCAGACATGCTGTTATTTAGTTCCTTAATAGTTAGTAAGCTAAATACTTGTACTGACTGCTGAACTGGACCTCTCAAAATACTAATGTTGTTTGTGTGCGTTTATGAAGTGTTTTTTATTTTATAATGATTCATAAATATTGAGGTCTCCATGCTTATTCACCACAATCTTTTGACAGTGGGGATTTAGTGGCAGGTATACTTTTATCTAGTTCTCCTTCATTACTCATTTGTTGTTTTTGTCAATCAGTTTCAGGTAGGTACTTTGCACCATGGATTAATTTTCAGACTCCATATTGAAAGAAATGACCAGACTTGTCATATTTTGTGTTGCTAATTGTTTTGTAGATTGGTTGTATTAAATAGCTCCTCTAAAGCATTCACTATCTCTTTTACTTATTTGTAATGTGAAGTTGCTATCACAACTTCATCTTTCCATCATCTACATGCTGATTTTTTCCCACCAAATTGTTTAATTTGTTGACTCAGTATTGATGCAAGTCCTTTTTGTGTTTTCTGTCAGAATATCTTTTATTAATTAGTGTTATGAATAACATGTAGTTGATTCTTTGTCTGTTATATTTTATCTCTTTCTTTTTTAAGTTTCTTTGTATTTCATTTTTCAATAAATGTTCGTTCATTTTTGTCAGTTTGGGCTTACCACACTAATTCTATTTGTCTTTTTACTTTAGGATTTTGTACTTTAAAGGCCTTAACATGCTGTTTTTATATAGTATCTGACATTTTCATTAACCCTTTTGGACTAAGAATTTAATTCTTTAGTCTCTTATATTAGCTTCTTTTGAATTTTTGAGTAGTTTTCAAATAATGTTGTATCTCGAAATGTCTATTTTACGTTTTTGAATCATTATAGCCTAGATATCTATGCTGGAAATATTTTCTGCATATTCCTTTTAAGTTGTTTTTTTTTCTCTAAATCCTGTCCAATGCTTTTCTTTTGTATGTGATAATTGAAATTATATTTCTTTCTTTATCATTCTTTATTGATTTCTTGTCACCTCAGGAACTTTGTTACTAATCAGTTTAAACACAAACACCCCATTGCTATTAGACATCATATGGCTAAGTTAATGTTATATTGTGGACATTTTTATCTGGAATATGACTACAGTGGATGAAGTAGCACATTGTACAGTGAAAGTTAATTTTCAAATACACTGTATTTTTTTCATACACATGGGAATGTTTTTGATGTTGTGGATGCTAAATGTCATACAACCATAAAGTTGTGTATTATCCATATTATGCCCTTAACTATCGGGTGTGCAGCAATATCTTCCACACCCTACTTTTGATAGGCCTAGGTGTTGTACAAAAGTAAATTGATTGGTGAGTAGTTTAACATATAAAATAATTTTGAAAAATTATGGGTGTGACACTCCTTTTGGTAGATTTCACTCTTTGCACCCCTGAATTTTCCCAGCATAAAATTCTTGATAAGTAAGAACACCAAGACATTTAATAAACTAAATTTATTATTATTTTGTGTTACAATACAGATTCTAGCTTTGTAGTTACCTATAATGATCGTATATTTAGTTCTTTTGTCAATAATATCCAAGTGTACTGACTAACATTCAAGATTTTGTTCGGTAATTTCATGCACTGATTCTGTAAGGAAGAAATAATTAGTATCATCTGCATACACATTTGTAGCAAAATGTTATTTAGAAATTTACCTTGGACTTTTTGAGATGTACTTATATTATTGAATTTCATAAAACAAATTATGCTGTATGTTAGTTCTCACCACTTTTCATTGAAAATAAATTCACAATTATGTTGAATTTAGCTTATTTTAAAAATATATATATTATTTTTTAGTTCATTCTTCTCTCCCCCTCTTATCCATTGATTAATTATCTTATTATAAATCTGTAGACCACTTAGCTTTCAGCTATTTCTATTAAAACTGATTCACTGTTGTCATTGTATCAATGTAAATTTTAGATCTCACCTCTGAAATAAGATAAAAACCTTTAATTGAAATTTACTCTAACTATTACAGATTTAAATCTAGAATAAATGATATAGTAAGAAAGAATAGCTAAGTATCGAACTTGGACAAATTTTATTTTAAACATTAAATTCAAAGAATTAAATATATTACTGCAATATATGTGTAAATAACATGCTATTTGAAAGATATATCATAAAGGCATTGATATTTTTTAAATATCAATGATCAAGTTACATTCCTATAAATTGCATTTTTTAGAATAAGGTTTAAACAAATGGATTATAATTTAATGCATTTGATCTCTTATTTAAATATGTCCAAATCCGACATTTTCATATAAAAAACTTAATTTTGGTATTATATTTATCTTATTTTCATTTGCTGCAAAATTTTATCCACATGTTCTTGCCACTGTAGAGGAAGTTGTGAAAACCAGTAAAGTTCAATGTCCCACATTTTGTCATCCATTTTACCTTGTAGCTCTTTCTGCACTCTACGAGATACCTTATCACATATCATCTCAATCAAAGCTTTCTCTCTTTCATTTTTGCAATGACTGCAGTTGTTTTTAAGTAAGCTTGTCTGAGGACAAAAGTCTTGGTGCCATATTGGATGGGTTTCATGATGTGGGTTGTTGGTTAGGTGACTTTGCAAACAACTTTTCCACAAAGCAGTTTCTTGGTTGTTGACAAATCTGTGTGTGTAGCCAGCAAGCATCAAAGGGTCCAACTTGTCTATGTCATGAATGTTTGAGTTGTTATGACCTTTCACATCTACTCCCAATCCCTTTTGTTGCATTAGTGATGCCACCAGCTGGAAGTAATGTAAATGCAAAATATAGTCCATGAGAACAGTCTTTAGTCCCAACCTCTGAAATTCCATTACCCCATGGCCTTCTATTCTGTGACTCAACTCCCAACATGCTTCATATACAAGAATGGACCAGTGGTCACTATTGTCCTTCAACTGACTCCACTTCTTATCATCACCATCTGCTTGTATTTCAGATTTCCACTGTTGTTTTACTACAACACTCTTATAAAAATTGTTCCAGAAATCTTTGCTTTGCAGTAACTGGTCATTTTCATTCATTTTGTTATTAACTAAATAAAAAATAAAAACATGTCATGAAGTATACACAAAATGACCTAAACTGGTTTTGAATATTACTTGTAAAGTAATTTAAATGTCTTTTTTTGTAAGTGTACCTGTGTATTTGACATTTTCTAACAGACCTACATAAAATATAAGAATCATCATTTTAGTGGAAAGTGAAATTATTCTGGTTACACGAGTGAGAACATGTAAGAGTTTTATTTCAATTTTAATTATTGATGTTGATTAGAATCTAAATTTATCATGTAAGTTGTTTTGGCATACAGGATAATCTCTAAAACCATAAAGTTGTGTCTTCTAATTAAGTCTTATATTCATGAGCAAGTATTAAACTCACTAACTGATTTAAAAAAAAGCTTATAACATTAATATTATTATTATTCATTCTTGTATGTAGTGGCAATATATTTAGGTTTCTGAAATAAGTTAAAAGAAAACATCTTCAATAAACTATTTCATAATTCTCTTCTTTGTTTATAAGGGAAAGTACTCTTGCCCCAATTTATTTTAACATCTTTTACTTTTTTTTATTACACTGATAACTGCTGAGGCAGCATTATTATGATGAAGATTTATGCACTGAATGTATCACATTGTTCATTGTATAACTTGTTTTGCAGTGAAAATAATATTACTTTCCAAACTTACAATTATTTCTTTTCTTGAGAACTTAACTGATACTATCTTTGATATCAAAACCACCAACATTATTGTTTATTTATTTTATGTTTTAATTAGCATAGTTTTCTTTATTTTGGTAATTTTTTTTAATTAAACAAGAGCTCAGTGTATAGATATGTTTAACAATTTTTTCATTTAAAATGTTTCAGAAGCTTTATTGAAATTTCAAACCTTTTCCTAGACCAACCATAGAACTACTCAATTCACGTAACCACACTGCTTTGAGCTGCCATTTTAACGAGACCCTATATCTTAAGAGTTCCTGTAGTAACCAGTAAAGTCTAAACCGTTCTAAAGTATGTGTTATTCAGGTTACATTATATATAATGCCACCTGTTAGTGCTTCAAATCTATGACAAGAATTAATGTGAACAATCTAAAATTGTTAGCCAGTTCTTTGTAGTAATTAACACTGTTGTTCAGTATATTACAAGACTAATTTGAATGTTTACTGGTGACTTATCCAATAGCTTGTTGGGAAAATGTCTCCAAAACAGTGCCTTAAAAAATGTTAGTTTATTAGATTGTTTAACCACAATAGAAATAACAATTGGTTTAGGGTTCCTGGATAGGCAGTTCAGTATTTGTGAAGTGAAGAATCTACTGTTTGAATTTGAATAGTAGTTATTCAAATTCCAATTCAAATAATAGCTATACTAAGTTTCAAGTGTTCAGACTTTTTCTATAACACTTGAAACTTAGTATAGTAATCTTGAAATGTCTAGTAAGGGAATTGCAACAGGTTTTGTCTGCCTCCTGCAACTTGTTGATAAACAATGTTATAATTTGGTTAGAAATATTAGTTTAGAAAAACAAATATGTACATGTATTTTCAATCAATTAAACAAGCAGTGTGAGTTGTTAGTGTGGATATACAAAATGTAAAAATCTAACTACTTTTATAAGCAAATATGGGAGGGGTTTAAATTAAATATCATGGGGTGTCATTCAAGTTTCCAAAGAAGACAGTTATCATGCTATTGTATTATGAAGGACCAGTGATATGTGACTTCTTTGAATCATTACCAGACATTGAAGGTGATGACAATTATCCTACAGCTATATCCTGAATAATCAGTTTGCTACTCAAAAAACAGGGTTTGAAGTCTATAAAAAGTTTAAAACCAGCTTGTCAACAGGCAAGACAGTTAATCAGTTCCATACAAGGTTATGACAGATGGCACAGTGGCATGAGTTTCAAGATTTTAATAGAGAAGTGAAGTCTTAGACTATTCAAAGTCGCACTTCAGTATAGTTGAGATGTAAAGCCTGACAAGAAGCCCAAGTCACTATTGCTAAGCTCTTAGACTTAGAAGTATCAGAATAACAAATGGTCAGTATAGAACAACCACAGAAAGATAACAGTGACAATCATAAAGTAAGTGGAAGAAGAGAATGCTAGGAATATTCAAGGAACCAAAAAATGAAATATATTTCAGAAAAGTACTCCACTTTCAGAAAAAGAAATGTATTGTTACGACAGTGGGGGGTCGCTAGGACAGCGCGGTCACGTGACAAGTATTTTAGAAGATTCGCTAGTGCGTTAGGACAGCGGGGTCATGTGACAAATATTCTAGAAGATTCGCTAGTGTGTTGCAACAGCGTTGCGTCAACCGACGCTGGTAGCACGTGTTGAGAGTCTTAGAAGTTTCTAGAACAGGCAGTATTATCGTATATAAGTGCTAGACAGTGAGAGAGACAGACGGAGTTGAAGCAGTAGTGGAGACAGAGACGAAGCAGGCAGGGAGAAAGAAAGACAGCGATT
>NW_013666617.1:226113-236502 GCF_000517525.1 Limulus polyphemus | reverse complement strand
ACCAAAATTTTGAAGAAAAAAAAATATATATACAGGTGTTAAACTTATAAAATACAAAATATCAGGATTCAGGTCTGCAGTGTATTTATTCATCTTGGGGCACGATTGTGGGTAAAACAAAATACGCTGCCTAGCTAACTAATAAATGAATATTTGCTGTAAAATTCTTATCAATGTTATACGTGTAGCTACCAGTTTGGCCGCCAATTTTGATTTCATTCCTTTTAGTCGCTCGCTCAATCCTTTTTCGGCCGCACCTTCTCTTCACACCTAAGGTATTTTTGATTAGATATCATGACTTTTTGTCAATACAAACCACAGCAAGTAAGAAAAAGTGACATTCGATAGTAACCAATATTAGCTTTAAGATCGCAACCTTATTATTCGGAACATACCTATACCTTACAGAAACAACCAAATTCTTTATAATGTATATGGTGGTTGTTTTTCCTTTCTAAAACAGTGTTAAAAACTTATAGTAACGCCATGGAAACTAGATTAACAGTTTCTTGTCATCGCCCGCATGCAATCGGTACAGCTGTATCAAGCATGATTATCTCTGCTAATATCACTTGACGCCATATACTCTTTAATTAGGAGAATTCCATAAAATTTAGCTAATTTGTGCTTAAAAGTTGGCAATGAATATAACCGTCCACCCGCATGATTATTTTGAAAACTTGAGACAGAAACTACTAATCTAGTTTTCTTGGCATAGCCAATACTTTTATATCTGCACGTGCTTTCACCCTATACTTTGTTGCTCTAAATCAACCATTTTTAATTCGAATGACAAAAAAGTAAAAACAGTGCACTTTTTCTCTTAAGTGAAGCTGTAGTAAAATTTTCAGACCGATAGCTCACGTGACTTTTTGCGTGAAATTTGCGCAAAAATTATGGTCAAAATTGAGCTGTTTTTCTTGAATAACTTTCCATATATGGTTATATTTCGACCAAATTTGACACCTAATTGTAGGTTGTAGTGATCTATCAGTGTACCAAATTTGAAAAATATCCATGAAAGTTAAGTATGTTTTTCTATCAAAGAAGAAAAAATAGGAAGAAATTCAATCAAAATTGGAGATGTTATATCTCGTGCATTTCTTGATGCAGTGCTTTGAAATTTGGTATGTGAAGTAAGGGTCCAGTAGAGCACATCCATTGAAAATATGTGATAGTTTGGATTACCACAGTTCGAGTTACAGAAAATGGAAAATCGCTAAACTATTACTCCTGTTGACATTTTTCAATCTCTTTATAAATATTATTTCAATAAGTCAAATTCCACAGGTCACACATCAGATAGAATTCAAAGTCAACATAGAAAATATTCTTATTTAAGCACAGAATTAAATCCGCTTTAAAAAGAACACCAATAACACAGGGGAGGTATCTTTGTGGACAATAGATAATTATAATATAAAAGACCAGCATATTATGCACAAACAGGTTGCACAACGTAAGAGTAGTTTGCTTTCAAACGGAAGAAGAGGGAAAATTATAAGAGAAACAGAATAACTGAAGGAGAAGATATCAACAAAGATATTAATTAAATTCTGGAAAAGACAGTGAAAAAAGGTCCACGTGCAGGGAAAGCAACAACGAGAATACTAAAAGTATCGGAAAAAATCTTCGCCAGACAACAGAAGAGGACAGTTACAGAGAGAGCAACGTGGACACGATAATCTAAATCAAACAACAACAAAAGCCAGGTATAGGAAGAGTAACAACTATTACATCAGAAGCGATGGAATTCTGCGTAATATATCCGAAAGTGCCAGGAGGAGTTAAGGCAACAATGGCAGTATCTTAGATACTGGGTATATTACACAACTGACGTCATATCCCAGTAAAACGTAGGTACAGCTGGACACCAGTTTGAAATAGGTAGAAAATAAGGCATGTTTCCAATTTATGAAGCAGAATATTTTGAGGCTAGAAACGTGGACTAATTGCTGTTTGTGTTTATGATATTCTTTCTTTTTTAGATTCTTGTTTTGTCTCCTTATAAACTTCATGTTTTCTAGAGTATTTATACCGCGTGGTTTGTACTTTTTTGAACAATTAAACAATATGGATAATATACAAATGAACTATTGCCTGTATCTTAAGAATATCAATCAACGTATATTGTAAATTCAACGGTAGCTCAACAATAAATATGATATAAAGGTCTATAATTCCAAACGTGAGTGAAAGATAGTGATTGTTTCAGAGCTTGGGTATCAGAGGTATCAACGTTATTGACGAATAATCAATGTTTATTAACTTAAAAAAACGTACCATATTCCAAATAGATAAAAAATTCATGGTAGTAATTTGTTTGTTTGTTTGTAATTAAGCACAAAACTGCACATTGGGCTATCTGTACTCTGCCCACCTCGGGTGTCGCAACCCGGTTTCTAGCGTTGTAAGTCCGTAGACATACGGCTGTGTCACTTGAGGCTGATAGTAATTAAACACTGTCTTTTTGACTGTAAGATAAAACCTGAGAAAGACCTATTTATTAGGAATTAACACCCCTTGTGTTTCAATTTAAATTTGTATTATTAGATTATACCTGAACCAACACAAGACAAGCATTTTATAAACATACTTTTGAGCATTTTTATATTGTTTATTTCTTTTTTTTTTCAAATGAATCATTTTAGGTTTCATCTCAAATCTGAGAAGATTAAGGTATACATAAAATTTTTGCATTCATGAAAGTAAAGTAAGGATTTAGTTTATGCAGGTATTTGTTATAATTTCTTATTGTCAAGGAGTTTATAATTTATACTTAGCTGAATATTTTTCATTGAAACATGATTTATAGAAGGTAAAACAGACAAATTTAAAAATCAAAACATGTCCATTGGATGATCCTAATGTACTGATCTTATCGAAAGTAGAGTAGCGTCAGAAGGAAAAATGTATTGTTGTTGTTTTCAAAATGTTCAAATATGTTATCTAGTGAAACAATATTTTGAGCCTTGAAGTATAACTTGTTTAATTGTTCAATGTGCTCCCCTGTAGCATAGCGGTATGTCTGCAGACTTACACGATACCCGTGGTAGGCAGAGCACAGATAGCTCATTGAGTAGCTTTGTGGTTAATTGCAAATAAACTATTTAATGACATTAAAGATACCTAATAGTACGTTCAATTTTCGAATATTGTTAACACTATAGTAGAACCAAAAGGACATGACTAACAAAGTATTTGAGAGTGAATTCTAATGTCTAATGAGTAGTATTTCAATTTGTATATAAATTGATTTATAGCTCCCCTGCTAAGCATAACCATCTGTTAAGACAGCGGGGGTCACGTGACGAGTATTCTAGAAGATTTGCGATAAACGTTAGTGTGTTACGACAGCGGAAGTCAAGTGACACTGGTAGCACGTGTTGAGTGCCTAGAAAGTTCTAGAACAGGCGGTATTATCGTATATAAGTGCGCTAGACAGAGAGAGAGAAGAAAGCAGAGAGAGAGTGGGGAACCAAGGACAGCGATTACGGTCGGCGGGAACCGAGGATAGCAGATACAGAGATCGGAACTATAATTGCTGACAGGTGGAGACGGACAATTGTTGTGAACTATAGTGTGTGTAACTGTGAAAATTAAGTACATTACAAAGTTGTGTTGAGGAAGAATAAACAAGTTTTATAAAGAAAGGACTTGTATCTTGTAAGAATTAACAAGCAAACATACAGAGACGTAACAGTATGTTCTGTGGCCACAAACATGAGCTTTAACCAGGAACAGGACAGTTGTGTCATAGATGTGTGAAGAAGAACCACTATGCATGATGCTGCCATTCAAAAACCTCGATATGGGCCAACCACATTCCACAGAAGGGACAGGAGTGTGTGTTGTGTAATTATCATCAGGTACAGTGCAAAGGGAGACTTTCAGGAATTAAAGAAGTTGTATACTGCTTTCCTGGCAAACAACAAATTTACCTTCTTCATGAACCATTGGGGGGAAAAAAACAAATCAATGTGTTAGGAATCCGCAATCAATTTTTACATGACACTGGAAGAACCGTCAACACACTCGAGTCTACAGATTATAGGAAGAACTTACATCTACACCCGGTACTCCTAAAGTCATTAATAAAAATCTGTGTTTGGTCTGAGAAATCTAGCACTGATCCTTTCAACTGATGATACATACAAAAACAGAGGAGCTAAAGTCACATTTCATGTCACTAAAAACAAGCATGGATTGCTTTTGAACTTCACAACTGCGCTGAATACCCTATGAGACAGGAGCTTTGACAAATGAATATTCATATATTTTCTCTGGAATACCGAAACCTTCAGTACTTCCAATTTCAACTTCGTATAGACAAAAGTATAAAAAAAAACATCAGTTATTCAACCCCACAGGCGATTTGCATTCAACATTATAAAACAGATGTACCAGTTTAATTGGTTTTACCGATAGTAGTCACTCTCAAGCCTAAAAAAACCAGACATGATCAGAGCACATTTAGGGTGATGTTGCCAAATAATCCATTGAAAGAAAAGGCTCAATAATTGACAGAATACACGATTTAATTTAAGTTAAAGTCTCTTTATAAGTACCACTTGAAAAGCAGGATAGCACCAGCTAGATCTCGTATCACAGAGTCGCTACATTAGCACATTAGAAGGTATACCAAATTAAAATTCAGGATATCATCAGCCATGCCATACACCAAGTCTTAGATGTCATTCCTTGCGATATATTATTAAGTACATCATATTAACCAAGATAGTTGTGAAAGAAAGACCACAGGAGAGTAAGTTAACTCTTCACTAAGAGAAATGCTAGTTTAATAAATCTCAACTCAAATACTTTGAGTACATATTCTCAAAAAAAGACATCCCAATCATAAAAATGTCGAAACCATTCAAGAAATGGATTCTCTATGCAATGCTTCTGAAGTGCAAAGTGTGTTAGATCTTGCAAACTACTGTAGGTGTTTCATACCAAATTTCGCAATCACCATATAGGTACCCTGTATGAGCTGACAAAAAACAAATCAACAGTGAATATGGACAAGAGAATATAAAATTCACTAATTGCTGAAATAGTGACATACGAGTTACAGTTTTATGAAATATTTTGATCATAATCTACTCGAAAAGTACATGTTGACGACAGTCATGTAAGGATAGGAGCTATCTTAATGGAGAGAAGACCCTCATAAAGAAAAGCTATAATCACTGCCATTCGAGCATTTACTGTTGTAGACACAAATATATTCATACACAGAAAATAAAACTCTTGCCTTCGTACAAGCATGTGAACATTGCCATTCGATTCAAGCTGATGACAGCCACAAAGCCTTGCAGCTCATTTTCAGTAATCTTTGACTACAACCATACAATTTTTAAGCTATTTGTCAATCATGCACACGAAAGGAACCGAGCACGGTTTCTAATACAAATCAGACTAAAAAGTTAGTAGAAATAAAGAATTTACACAATATCTAGCAGAAATTTCCACCCCAAAAGCCTAGCGCGGAAGGAAATCAAACACTAAGCGAGACATTATAATCAGTCATCAAAGCTGTCGCTTCAACTGACTGCTCTGAACATGCTAAGCCTCCAAAACTTAAGTCGTATATAAAAGTACGAGAAGAATTAACCATAACAAAATCCAATATTGGCAATAGTTTCAGTTGGTAAACTTGTCCGAAGAGGAGACGAAAACCGGGGATGCTCAGGAGTTAACAGCTTCTCTTCACCCTGCGAGCATAGTTTATATGATTAATGGTGCGAATGGGCGAGTGGATAAAATTTGGGAAATAATGGAAAGTTGTTGAAACTAATCCTCTGATCTGAATACTCTGGTACAGTGTATAATACTTTTAAGTCACCTAGATTTTACAAAAGCAAAACTTCGAGAAAAGGTAGTTTCCCATCTAGAAAACGCCGAAATAAAATCTCAAAAGAAAATTAAGTCATTCTTTTTTTTTTAGTAAATGACTAACAGCTAGCCATGTGGTGTATTTATGTGACTAAATATATTTTTGAACTAAATAACAGAAAATTTGTTCAAATTATCAACTACATAGTAATGCTAAATATCTTACGAATTCAGTTGATGTCAAATCAAATAGCGAGGATGAACAAAAAGTGATACACAAAATGAACAATCTTTATTACACAGTGAAGGCTAACGTAGCCTGTCACTTGCAGTTTATTTATGTCAGGCTGTCGCTTTCATATGACTGGACTGACGTCCAAGTTCTATTAAACTATAGCCAATGATGTTTGAGACCAAACTGTCAAATCCAAGTTCCCTTTATTTCAAAGAAATCTTGATTTACTCAAAGCGACATGCGCTCCCCACATGATTGGATTGGTCATTCTCATTACAAGAAGAAAGAAAAACATGACATTTTCATATGCCACAACCACACCACTGTGAGCTTCTAAAGGTATCAACACTTTCCAGAGAATAGTGGAAAAAACTCAGTGCCTATTTTATTGACCAATACCAACAAGAAAAACAGTAACATCCATATCAGCAAATCTGAAATATGTGCTAGTACTCTTCATATACCTTAAGTATTAAAGAGTGTATGTTTGTTTTACAGCAAAGCCACAATGGGTTATCTGCTGTGTCCACCACAGGAATCGAACTTCGAATTTTGACGTTGTAAGTTTGTAGACTTAATGCTGTCTCACAAGGGGACATTAATGAGTGATATTGGATTACCATGCAACAGCCAAAACTTTGTAGAATACGGCTTTCAGCATAGAAAAGTTATACCATATTGGCCCAAAGCTAATGCTGAAACAGAAAGATATAGGCACTAAGCATTAACATTCTACATCAGTGTCCCGGACATGAAACTGAAGGGTTTTTTATGAATAAACTGAGCCACTCATTATTTTACAAAAACGAAATCACCTTTGCAGTTACTTTCAGAAGGAAAGTTTGAAGAACACTGCTGCAGAAAGATAAAAAGTTAGAACTGAGGGAACCTAACAGCATGAACAAAACGTTAACAAATGACTCCTTGCATGCTAAACTATAATAATGTTTATTTCATACTACAGTGCGACAGAAAAAAGTAATGAACCTCACAGTACTCCTTCAGTTCAACCCTGACATAATCAATTACGTAAAAGGATCACACAATTACTAAGAACTCACCATTCTTCAAATGTCATAGAGGACTCCAAGAAAACAAAAGTAATCACCACTCACAAACCCACAACATATACAGATTCAAGAACACAAAACATGAATCACCTCAGTTGAATTTACTCCAACCAAATCTAATTAGTACTCAATGCAAAACTATAACACTCAGCACAAATAATCTACTTCCCAACTGATACAACTATCCAGAATGGGTTCGCAGATTTCCAGGTTGATTTTACTGAACTCTTGTGTATGCAACTTATAAAAAAAAGAGGGAAGCAAACAAGAGAAGGATTTAACTATGCTATAATAACAATGAAAAAAATAAAGCTTACAATAATCCCTAAATATTTCCAATTTATAAGTTTAATATGCCATAGGCACTAACTTCTAAATATCATTTTAACCTTTAGTCATTTCCCTTTTGTTAAACCATTCATAATTTCTTTAATGAATTGTGTCAGGTGCTGGCCAGGTAGTTAGAACACTTGACTCGCAATCTGCGGGTTGGGGTCACACCAAACATGCTCACCCTTTCAGCTGTGGGGCATTATAATGTGATGGGCAATCCCACTATTCGTTGGTAAAAGAGTAGCCCAAGAGTTGGCAGTGTGTGGTGATGACTAGCTGCCTTCTCTCTAGTCTTACACTGCTAAATCAGGGGCGACTAGTGCAGATAGCCCTTGTGTAGCTTTGCGCGAAATTCAAAACAAGCAAGTGTCAGGTGCTTTAACATTTAACTGAATAGTTCTATACTAAAATCCTTGAATTTGTGTATGCCTTACTGAGTATGCTTAACTATATGTACTTTGCACTGTTTGGAGCTCAAGAAAAGTGAGGAGAGACTGGTCAGCCATATATGCCAAAGAATAAAAACGATAAAGCATTTAATTTGCTGTATTATTAAAGAAGTTACAAAAACATTGCTCTTACTATTACTATTAAATATTCCAAGCACTATTTGTAAAACTTATTGGTTTGGTTTAGTCCTCGTGCCAAACTGATAATGACCACAAACCAATAATAATAATGTAAGTCATATTTTACAAAATAAGAAAATATAGGATGTATATTTTTAATATATTTTAAAACTTGTATGAGAGTTAGCCCAAAGGATCACATATAACCTGTAATAAACTTAAAATAAGACCCAAAACTCGAGCGCTTTTGAATAGTCAACTATTCAAAAGTGTTCGACTTTTGGGTCTTATTTGAAGTTTAAAACTTGTATGAATAACTTTATATTTTGTCAAGTTTCCAAAAGGTACATTCATAGATGGTACTGGAACAAATTTCGTTTCTTTTTGTGTGAACATATATTTTTCATTGCGTATAAGTGCCAACAATTAATTTTTACCTCTGTAATTGAATGAACATTGTGCGTCAGTCAGACAGTGCATGTATGCTTGCTCGCTCACCTGGAAAGTCGGTATTCCTATTAGCTAATTGTAAATTAGACCTTTTTACATTTATACGAGTGCTAAAGTGAACAACGTTTAACATGCGTTGCTCTGAATAAGTGCAGAACTACGCCGTTTATAACATTAACTTTAAAGACAATTACTTAATTAACGTAAAGAAACGCATTAAATTTATTATTTACCTTTCTGTAACTTATAAATAACGGTAAATCATTATATTTCATTACAAATTCCAACTGGCACCTAAAAAATCGACAATTAGGCCTAAAGTTTAAATACGCCTCTTACGCGAAGAATGAGTTCACTCGCTGTATTATCTACATTCATTTTCGATGCTCTACAGCTAACATATTGCACGAATGAAAATAATTACAGGTTTCATCTGATATTTAAATATGATTTATACAAAAGAAGTTTACACTTCTTAATATCACAATTTTAAGAATTTACTATTTTATAACTATTGTACGTTTTGAACTATTTCAAAACAGGCGCTTTAAAATCGACAATTAAGCCTAAAGTTACTTGAAGTGGTGGATCCGATGCTTTGCTAATACTATGTTCGTTTGTTAATTTTTCGTAGAAATTCTTTCCGAGAACTTCAGCGATACAAGTCCTTTCTTAAATAAAACTAGTTTATTCTTTCTCAATACAACTTTGCAATACGCTTAATTTCCACAGTCATTTTAACTTAAACACACGCTATAATTCACAATGATTTACACACTTTACTTACGGTTTGACTCGATTATCTGTCAATATCTTCAATCTCTCTGTCTGCTATTCCAGTTCCGCTTAATTGTCTCGCTTTATCTGACGCGCTTATATACAGGAATAGAGGGCGTCTAGCAAATACTGGATTATTCGTGATGTTCCCTAATCCTTCTAGATACTCATTGGGTGTGACTAGCGTCACGTGACTTCCGCTGTCGTAATATAATTATGAGCATAAAGGTTAAGGTAGAGCTGTTTACTATAACAACTACAAATTCCTTTTCTTTCTCTATCTGTGTTCTAGTTACACTGAGGTACTGACATATCAGATTTAGTGTAATTTGATAAAAATTAAAATTTGTTCATAGTAGTCACGTAGCAGATAAACTGTAGTTGTTATCATCATCACACTTGGTTTTGAGGATACTGTATATGGGATCTTGGATATTGAGTTACAAAAATAAAACTTGTGTTTTTATAAATCACAACTGATTCATTAACCCAACTATTAAATAGCGTTTGAATATATTCTAGAATACTTCGTACTGAGTTAAGTTCTCTTGCTTTATTTAAAAGACTGCAGATAATGAAATGAGATAATAAAGTTTTTACCACTGAACAAACCCTTGCTTTCATTGCCCAAGAAGTCTACTGACATATGGCATCAAACTCTATTAACATTGGCAGTTAAAAGTAATTAAGCCTATCACTTAGTAAAACAATGCTCAACTGCTGGTGATAGGACGAGGGAAAAGACGACTCCACGGATTCTTACTGTAAAGTTCATTTGATTGTGTCTCAACAGATCAGCTGTTTAATGAGGTCCTAAGAAACTGGTCAATCAATGTAAATGATATTTTTCTTTTTTCTTCAAAAATTTTTGAGCACGTGTGTTACGTTAAATCTCAAAACTAATTTTTTTATACACAATTCAATAAAAATAATAACTTACTGTACAAGGTTAAAAAGTGGTAAAAAACCCAATGAGACTAGAACACAATCTCATACACTCTACATGTTTCGACGTATACTCTTGCGTCATCCTAAAAAAATAACACTTATTTATACAATTATCAAAATACCAATTTACATGACCCCCAGTGGCACAGCGGTATGTCTGCGGACTTAC